>NC_143018.1:127821131-128061131 GCF_055824585.1 Amblyomma mixtum | reverse complement strand
GAACTGTTCAGACACTGGCGCTCTGGCTCACAGAAGGAAACCTCCGCAACAGTTCACGAGCGCTCGTGAACTGCTGTATGTGTTTCTTTCTGCGTCCTGTCTAAGTTGTGGCGCATTTCAGTTATAAACATAAGAAAAATAGGATGCCCATTAAAGATGTCTATAAACCACCGTTTGCGTGATCCTAAGTCATGGGAAAAAAACAGCTTTTACCTCTCATACACGCCACCTCTTACTCGGTGTAATCTATTATGTGTTTCAGCATCCCGTATCCCTTTACGAGATCAAATTAAGCTTTTCCCGCAAAAACAGCCTTCTTGAGTTCTAATGCTTTTCTTTTGCAACTATTAACTAAAATGAGCGAACAACAGGCCACGTCTAACAAAGCCAATTATTGAATCCAGCACAGCCATCGTCGATGAACCGCAGGAGGTTTATTACGAGTAATGAAATTCTACCACAGAAAGAAAAAAAATAGCCGTGTCAATGATCGCGCACCCCAAAAGTGGAGGTCGGAAAGCAAGCCGAGCTCTTAGGCTTGCTTGGCCGCTATTCTCTAACCACTCCTGGCCCCTCATAAATGCAACGCTGTCTTACGCCAGCGCAGCAAAAACTTGTCCCCGCACTCTAATTTATCAACACATAGCACGCTGCCTTAAAAATATTATAAATCTCCTCCCACAGCTTCCCTAGCTACCCCTCTCCTCTCATTTCTGTTACCTGGAAAGTTGTGTCGCTTTTCACGTCCTTTTACGCGACGAGGGTGTCAGAGAGGAGCGGTAACCTAACTAAGGAGAACGGCTTTTGCTCGACTGCTCAGTAAAAGATTAATGGTTTACAAGCTACGTGTATATCGTGCACAACTGTCATTAAGGCTTGATGCCGCTTACTAGTGACGAAACCTTCCACCCGCAGGGGATGCATTGTCTTTTATCGTCAAGTGCTCGCAATGCACACTTGGGAAGTTTGGCTTCAGCCATGGCCTAAACGAAACGCCATGACCAGTGTCGCTTTTCATCCCGTAGAGCCCATGGTGAACATGTCTTATTCTTGCTGCAGCGACCGAGACCGAAAGTCCGAAGCTTGACAAACTTTGCAGCAAGACCTAGAGCAGCATGTATCCAGGGCGCCACCTGGAGGTGCATTTGTGCTGCTGCCTAGCACCTAGGGTAGTCGCCCGTCACTTAATTCCCTCCTATAACCGGGCCCCTTAGGAGGAGGCCCTGATGCCATAAACCTCGAGAACTAGAGCCCCGTGGTTTTCCAGACCCCGCCCGTGGCTGCCTCAGGAGAGCTGCTGGAATTGAAAGCTCTCCTTGACGACTACTTATAAGATTTGAATGCGAAATCATTGTCTCATTTCGAGCTTTGTTGCGAGGTTCAGTTATCATTTCTTCCTCTCAAATGACACACCTACACATTAGCATAGAGTTGAAAGGAAACGCGTACACTAATGCTCCCCTTTATTCGCCAAGAAGCAACTTGGCTTTGAGGTTGGAAGGTCCTTGGTTCAATTCCTCGCACCTTCGGAAGAATTTTTTTCTTTCCTATAGACGTCGATAACGTAGGGTCTACTGCTGACGTCATGCGAGGGGATGGTGACGTCACTGAGTTTTTGCGAAACTGCAGCATGTGAACGCCACCGAGCCGCATAATGCTCTCTTATAAAATACCCTCCCTGTAGTGAAAGATGTAGCTTGCAGATTGAATCTAGAAGAAGCGGAAATTTTAGACCTAGTAGTCTACTAGGTACCGTCAGGCCGGAATGAAACGCGAACACGCATATGTCATACATTTCTGCTTTGCAGCGAGATATTCCTTTACAACTTATTTTCGATTATACATTTCAGTAGGCCCTTTACCAAGACACATGAATCAGGCTAGTTGTACACTTCAGCTGAAAGTAGACAGGTAAAATATTTTAGTAAATTTTCACAGGTTCTCTGTCCTCCTTGCACCAGGGGTGCCCCCGCCAGCGACGGTTTGTTTAACTCGAAGACTGAAGCTTGATCTTCGCACCAGGGGTGCCCCGTCAGAGACGGTCTCTCGTGATGAGTTGGGACGCAGGGATAAAAAAGGCAAGTACTGAAGATTTATATACAAATATTTACAGAATATACAAATTAAGGCACTCGAGACATTAAGCAGCAAAAAGAACAAACCAAACAACAAAAAGGGTGGAACTGGCTAATACTAGGGGAGGCCCCTACTCGGCGTAGCCGAAGATGCGTTGCATCTCACCTTAGCGCAGAACCCCGCTTCCAGCTCCGGGGCCCAGTTTTAAAGCCCTAAAGGCCCGGCCCACATTCCGTAGCTTCCAATCATGTTGTGGCCTTAACATCATTGGTTCATCCAGGGCATGGCCAGCCCTCCAGCTTCCGTAAGGTAGAGCACTCTCTCCACCACAAAATAAAAACAAACACAAATAGACATTCGTGCCAGCACGTGCGCGAATCGGTATCGCGGGGCGGGGTGGACACCCGTACTTCTTGGCGCGTTCGCGAGCGGCCGCGTTCCAAATAGGAGACGCTTCGCTTTGAGCGACCCCAGCTGCGTACCGATGACCCCGCGTACACTACCGATCCCTTACACGCCCTTCCCAAGATTCTACAAAGGGCTCAAATGCCACTTTTAGAATTATAACAAAGGGATCGGTACGGGTCACAAAACCACCCTGTGGGTGACATACCACAGCTACGCTAGCACTGGCACCAACAAAACCAAAAGCAAAATAATGCACATGGGCACCAACACAACATTACGCAAAATGCACACTTAAATACACACAGTGGCATGCCTGTCGTGCGCCGTAACACAGCGTTCAAGTTGGTGGGTTGCACCCAGTTCACCACCTCAAAGTACACACCCTCGTCCTGCTCGCGAACGAGCACACACACACAGGCACTCGCAACTGGAGCGTTCAGTAGCACTCGCACGACGTCCGTAAGTGGCCACGTGAGCTTCTTTAGTCGTACCGAGCGTCCCTGTGTGCGTTTCGAGCCAACACGTGTCTCGATCGACACGATTAACGCCTAATGTCCGCTACGCTCATTAGACTGATGCCACAGCGGGGCAAGAACTCAACAGCTGGTGTCCTCCAGGATCAAACACGTCATGATCCTCGATAGGTCCAAATCTTTGACCATGCGACGCCCCTAAGGGCACGCTCTCGCCGGCTCGCCAGTACGAGCCGCGTCCTGCGTAAGGGGCATATCTCCTTCTCAGTCTAACCTTACCAGTGAGGCCGGTTTTACTACACTTGATCTGGCACACTGCAGTACGGAACGAACTGTTCCACGCGCCGACTTTCAAGGTGAAAGCCACGCACCTTCCTCCTGCCACTCCACCTCGCCCGGGGCCATCTGCACCTTTACTGCACGAGCAAACTTTGAAACCGCCGCTCCGTGCTTGATCAGCGCCCGCTGGCCCCGTGGCATAGTCTGAGGCTGCATGAGCTCCCTCGCAGTCGCCCGACCCCAATTTGCCCCGTGGCAAGTCGCCGTGCATCTCCCCGTCCTCGAATGAACTGATCGGGCACCCGTTGGGTGCGTTTGGCAGCCGCGCGGCGCTCGGTCGGAACGACCCAACAGGCCTATCTCCGCTCTCTGCCTCGGATGGGATGCTCCTGCCACCACCAACGCTATGGGGCACTTCATACCCTATGCCCGACACAGTGTGCGGTTGCAGCAACGCCAGACTTCCTCCTTTCACTCGCTCTTCGATCTGACGTCTGTCCTTACCGACCGTTTCCTGCTGCACGAAATGCTCTTTTTCACAGCTTGCTTGGGACTGCGTTTTCGGAATTGTCAGAGTGACTTCCAACAATCCTGAAGTCGCGTCCGAGTCGCTGGTGTCATTTGGGGTAGAGCTAACCTGTGCAGCTGGATCGTCGGAGTGCGCGTTCACCGCCTCTAATACCGCGACGCTGCGTTCCGTCCCGATATTTCCTTCAACGGCGCTTCCAGCTTCGCAGAAATCTGGCTCACTTTTTAATTCTGCCTGGCTGTTTTCTAGACCTGTGCTTGACTGGCCTATGCCTTTGCTTTCCATCACAGGCGGCCTCTCCACTCGGGACTCGGGCAAGTTCTCCCTGGCTAGTTGACTAGCTCTCCTCGACTCTTTGAGCTTAGCCAGCTCGAGCTCTAGCTGCTGGCGCCTTGCTTCCAACACCTGCAAATCCCGAGGTTTTTCCTCGCATAGCGGCGCCTTTCCTCCATTCACTTTTGCAAGCTCTGCCTGAAAATAAGCCAAGCGCGCCTTCGCCAGTTCTACTCGGTACTTCACATCAAGTGAGGGGGCCGGCTTGGATAACTCTCCATACCGCCTTTCGTACCACTCAGCTGTCCTACCGGCTCGAACACAGGGACGTGAACAATGCGACCAAGGAAACTCACGGTTTCGATGCGTCGATCCGCATTGCCGGCTCCTTGGCGTCGGAGTCCACCGCCACTTTCCCCGGACGCTGCGATGAGCTGTCGCACGCCGCTGGTCCGCCGCCGATGACCATCAAGTTATCGACGTGCTGCTTTTCTGGACCGTATGCAGTCCCGCGTCGCTGGACTACTGCCGTGGTCCTTGCCGCTGTCTCTCCCTGCAGGTCCGTTCTCGAACGCTGACCTGTTGCCTTGCCGTCACCTTTCTCCCTGCGTTCAATCTTCTTCCTGCGACGTCTTCCGATGGCCGCAGGATCCTGTAGACTGCACCAGTAAAGATCAACAGGTTCTCTGTCTTCCTTGCACCAGGGGTGCCCCGCCAGAGACGGTTTGTTTAACTCGAAGACTGAAGCTTGATCTTCGCACCAGGGGTGCCCCGTCAGAGACGGTCTCTCGTGATGAGTTGGGACGCAGGGATAAAAAAGGCAATAACTGAAGATTTATATAGAAATATTTACAGAATATACAAATTAAGGCACTCGAGACATTAAGCAGCAAAAAGAACAAACCAAACAACAAAAAGGGTGGAACTGGCTAATACTAGGGGAGGCCCCTACTCGGCGTAGCCGAAGATGCGTTGCATCTCACCTTAGCGCAGATCCCCGCTTCCAGCTCCGGGGCCCAGTTTTAAAGCCCTAAAGGCCCGGCCCACATTCCGTAGCTTCCAATCATGTTGCGGCCTTAACATCATTGGTTCATCCAGGGCATGGCCAGCCCTCCAGCTTCCGTAAGGTAGAGCACTCTCTCCACCACAAAATAAAAACAAACACAAATAGACATTCGTGCCAGCACGTGCGCGAATCGGTATCGCGGGGCGGGGTGGACACCCGTACTTCTTGGCGCGTTCGCGAGCGGCCGCGTTCCAAATAGGAGACGCTTCGCTTTGAGCGACCGCAGCCGCGTACCGATGACCCCGCGTACACTACCGATCCCTTACAATTTTGTTTTCTTGACATGCTCTGTTCGCGTTTCATTCCGGCCTGACTGTACGTCGATCATGGGAAACTGTGGCATTTGTCCACCGAAGCTACACTATCTAGGTGAGGCATGATAAAATGAATGACTTCGGATGACTTGCGATAAAATGGGGTTTTTCAGCGCTCTCAGCGAGGCCTCACTATCTGCAGAAGTGTGAGCACCTACACCAGATTCAATCTTTTTTACCTCGCCTTGAAAAGGCACGAGACGCGGCCGTTCATCCACATCGACAGTTGCACCACCAATTCTGCGCGAATACGCTACATTTTTTTTAACCCTTTGAGGGTCGAATTATTTTGAAGAAAACTTTCCCAGGTGGTCAAATTACTTTATTGCGGATCTTGAATCTACAAAATGTATATAATCGAGAATAAATAGTAAAAAAAATTAGGAACAGTACTTTGGTGACAGCATCACTCACAACTGGAAAATGTCCAATAGAATAGAATAGCAACGGTTATAAGCAAGCTAAGAGCAGCACCAATAAAGATAGAAATCAACTTTCGCCGCCTCTGAAAAACAGTGCCCACAAAGAGAAAACACGTTTCGCGCGACTCCGTTGCATTCCGCGGCGGGATCGAAACCGCGTAGGCGCGTTGCCACAGAGGGCGAGAATACCTCGCGAGCAACGGTGATAAGCAAGCTAAGAGCAGCGCCAATAAAGATAGAAATCAACTTCGGCAGCCCCTGCAAGATAGTGCTGACAAAAAGAAAACTCAAATTTCGCGCGACTCCGTTGCGATCACGCGGCGAAACCAAAACTACAAAAGGGGTGTTGCCGCAGTCTGTGCCGCCGCGCTAAAGCTAGACATAAGTTCTGCTTATCTCCGTAAGAAGGCAGCACAAAATTCAAACATTTCTTGTAAGTCATAAGAGGTGGCAGCACCCCCCAGTGAGCAGGCATTGTTCTTTGGCGCAAAATTTCAAACGGAAGATCGAAACCGTACCCGTACGGCAAAGACCTTGCGGGACAGAAAACCGCCGCCGTACATATACGGCAAAAACCTTCAAAGGGTTAATGCGAAAGCAAAGCATTATATGTCTGTGTCGCGTCAGCAAAAAGTGTCCGCAAAACATGTCCGCAAGTTTCGTCCGCACGATTACATCATTCTCTCACGACAAATGTGTTAAAGTGTCATTGTGGCGGATAGCGGCAATAAAATGTTGATGTGGAAAAAATTAGTTGAAGAGGTTAACTCGTTAATTAATTAAATGAGATAAAACGCTGGAAAATACACTTAGATGTCAAAATAGCCACGAACGTCTATATAGTACATGGACGTCAGAAGAGCCACGGACGTTAATATAGTATGTGGAAGTTTTGCTTTCGCATTGCTCCAATGCGGGTCGCCTCAGTGATCTCAAAGTTTTTTTGTTGTTTCGGTCTGCTCACAGAAGGCACCTGCTTCAGACTGTAATGTGACAAATGAAAATGATGAAACTTGAAAAAACTTATGAGACATGCAGGTAGCTGCGTATGATCACAAATCTTATGCTCAAAAAGTTAGTAGTGCAAGTTATCGAGCGAAACAAACCAAAACCGCTACACAAGCACAGGTAACAGCTGCCTTGTCAGTAGCATAATTTCCCCAAGCAGTTACATGAGGGCACGCAGTTGAGTACTTGAAAAGAATGTCGGCGACGGGCAGACGACAAATAAATTAGAACACATAGAAGGAATGTAAATTTACTGGTGATCTCGCGACACCCGAGGGAAGAGCGGCGATTGATCGACAAGTCACTAATGAGGCGAAACATAGTCCTTTGAAACGAGGAACACTTCCAGTAGCGTCTTCTCCTGCAACACCCTTCTGGTATTCCACAAAGTGAATTAAGCGGAAAAAAGAAACCTGATGAGGATATAAGTAAAAATAACATACGCCACCTTCTACGCTTTGAAACACAAAAAAAATAAGGTGTTTACTTTCACTTTCCCTGCGGTAATAACCTGGACCTGGATATCGCATGAAAGTATTTATATACTGCTCTGGATGATCGCCCGCGATGTAGTAACCACTTGAACGCTTGAATGAACTCTTCGTTAAAATCTCTGCGCCAAACAGATAACATAGGTAGCTCAAGTTCGACAAATTTGTGGTTGCGCTGTGTTGCCTCAGCAACGCTTTTGCAATCTTTCCTGTAACCAATCTATTGCAAATTTGAGCGACAACCATACTTTGAAGCACGCAAAATAGAGGGCCATGCTTGCAATGCACCCTGTATTAGTGCTTTCCTTGGTCTAACCCCTCAGGTCTCAAATGCAATTACTCTGAAATAAGGCCGACTTTAAACTAGTTGGTTGGTCATAGCACAGCGCTCATGAAGTCCAACTTCTGTGATAAGTAAAAACTTTATCTTTAGAATCTGTGGGAGCGTATTGATTACACAATTATCCTGTTCCAACAACAACACTTTTCAGATCTGGGAAGGCTCCGTGGAAAGCTCTGGTTTGTCACACAGGCACATGAAATGAAAATCCCACGTATTTCTTGAAGTTTGAATGCTTGCCGTCGAGGCCTCCTTTGCCATCAAGTAATGCGGGGCATGTGATTGTGTGCGTTTGGAGCTGGCTGAGAGTTTGCTCTTGCGTGATCGTTGGTCCGAGCCCATGGGGGGATGATCAGCAGCTGGAATTTGGAAGGGCAGCAGGCCAGTCCGGCTTTGTTACCAGCTTCGGTTACTATGTTGGCACCTGCTTGTAACGCTTCTCCGCGTCTCTGCCTTTCTTTGTCAATAGCGTAATGTCGTCTGCGTACATGCTGTGGCATAAGTTTCGTATCTGTTTCAGTCGTTGTAGGATCTCTAGCAAAGCTACATTGAATAGGAGCGGTGATAGTACTACCCCTTGCGAGGTGCCCCTACTACCTAGTTCTATTGTGCCTGTAGCCAAATTCATCCAGATATACACTCTGCAGAATGCAAAAGCTGCAGAGAGTCTACTAACCTTAACCACAACATGTGGGCCTGCAGTAAAAACCCTTTCAGCGGAATAACCACAGAGGAGCAGTGGGAGACCGCGCTGCGCAGCTCGGACCTGTGGCAACAAAAGCTGCTCACAGAGAGAGCTGACCAGGTCGCCGAGATCCAAGAGATCAAGGCCCCCAAGCCTCAACTTCCCCCTTCCCCCACCCCCACCCGAGAGGCATGAGAGACTGCCCTCCTCAACTGCTCCACACTGGAGTCCCAAAGGGCTCTAGTAAAGCGGGCGCGAGACGGGACCTCGTCGTGCGGTGTCCCGGAATAAGGATACTGACCATGCAGCGGGGTTTTCTCACCCTCAAACTCTCTTTGAGTATTAAAGTTTTTCACCACCACAACCACCGAGCGACAGAAGCCCACCTGCGCCAGAAGGGAGCTTTCCTCTTCAGACACTCTATAAATAAAGTTTATTCTCTCTCTCCTTTGCCATCTTTGGTTCTTTCTTTGCTACGACTGTCGTGAATTCCACGGTTCAAATGGTAAATTCATCGAACACCAGAGACGAAAGAAGCACGATTTGCGGACTGGAAGACCCCAATCTTCATCACCTTTTCTGTATCTGTGGAAAAGGGAATTCAATTTTGTTGCATCCTGCACCCGGGCATACTCGCCGACAGCGCACAATTATTCATCTTGAAACAGTGTCTTCGGCAGCGCATTCAAAACGGAGATCGATGCGTGGCACTCTACTCACACATCTTTTTCTCAAGTTAGGTCTGAATCATTTGTCACGGGCACTCGACGCTATTGTCCGAAATTCTTGATAGACGATTATTCCAGTTATCCTCTACTGCTCAGTGAAGACATTAAACGTAGTTCAACTAATATATTTTCTTTAAAAATAAACCTCTCTCTTCGAAGATTAGTCAAAACACTGAACTGTCGTTGCTAAAGCAAGTTTAGTAAACTTTGTTGCTCACATTTGAAAGGCCACTCGCCCCAAGCACTCCTGAAGGAAGCCAGACTGCGAGGAAAGACTTTTCTAATAGCTAATTGGGTTGTCAGTGGTGTATACGTCGGAATCAGAACTTCAATATGTCTTGTTTGCGAGCTTTTCTCGCTTAGATGTTCTGCCAATATATGCAGCGCTTGCTGCATTTTATTTATTTATTATTTTTATTTATTATACCTCAAATGCCCCAGTTGGGGTATTACATGAGGGGTGGGCTTATTACAGGCTTTACGTTATTCTTTCGATGAATGACTTGAAGCGGTCTGGATGAGTGTGGCGAACTGCTTCGGCAGGAAGGCGATTCCAGTCCTTTGCTGTCTGAACGAAAAAAGCGTTCAGATGCGCAGTGGTATGTGCTGATGGCGGGTAGACTGCTTTGCCGTGGTTAAGGCGGTGAGAGGCTCGATGTGCAGGGACGATGACACAGCTACCAAGTGATGAGTGGTAAAACTTGTGAAAAAGGCATAGTCTGGCTATTTTACGACGCGAATCGAGAGATGGAAGATTAGATTGCAACTTCATATTAGTGACACTTGAATGATAGGTGTAGTTCGAATACATGAATCTTGCTGCACGATTTTGAATGGATTCGAGGGCGAGAGAAAGATTTGACTGATGAGGGTCCCAAACTGCACATGCGTACTCCATTTGAGCACAGTCTGCGCGAGCTGCTTCTTGGGATTTAAATTCTGGGTAGTTTATTTATTTCAAAATACCGCAGCCAGTATTTTAGCCCTAGCAGGAGTGGCAAACATATCAAGGTGAACTGCATGAGAGCAACCGCAAGTATTGTCGCGAAGTACCTTTTCTTCATGGACATAGGTGTATAAACGCATGAATATACTAAATTTGTGTAATTTCCTTTCAGAACTGTCCTATTTTAAGTTTACATCTTAACCCCTTACAAAAATAACTTTTGAACTTCAGGTGACGCCTTTTTGAGCTCTTGTTGAGTAACTGAAAACCAACAAGAGCCCAATGTATGTTGAACCTACCCAACATGTGCTAAAAAAAATTTTGATCGGTTGTACTCAACATAGTCTATATTTGGTGATTTAAGTTTATTTTCTGCTTCAAAAACTTTGGCAAAGCATACAAATCGTAAATTTAGGCCCATAGGAGGATTACTCAAAAACTGAAAATGGACTCTTTTTAGAAAGTATTCGATAAGGCAAGTACTCCGCTGTATTGCTTATTTTGATATATTAGAGGTACGATCTCATATAAATGACTAGTTAGGCAGAAATTGCATATGTTGTGATAGTTATAAGCATTGTGGAACATGACAATGTTATGTTCTGACACTTCATCTCCTCTAACTGCTCATAATGATCGTGTTTCTCTAATAGAGAGAATAACTTGTTTCTTGCATGTGTAGTTCTCGTTTTTTGAAATTCTATGGAAGCTAGAACATTAATATTTTTCTCGCTATCTACTATTCAGATATTGTAATGGCAAGTCTTGAATATTTTAATTTTAATAAAGCTGAGATTACGCGAATGGGACGAGGACAAGAGGCAAAGAAATGATTACAACACGCGTGCGCAGCCGTAGTGTTCGTTTCCTTGCCTCTTCTCCATGTTCTATTCGCCCAGTCTTACCTTTCCTCAAAATGAGCCAAGTAACTCACAAGAACGTTCTACTCTAGCTTTAATTCTGTGTTCGGCTTTTCTTTCAGTGGCTCTGTGAGGAGCAAATTATCAGGAGTTGGCTGATGATGTTGATGAGGATGATGATGATGATGAGTGGAAAACAGTTCCTTCTACGGTCGCCGGGGAAATCAAGCAGATCGCGCATGACCTCCTTGCACGATTTCTCTTAGCATCTGCTGCGTCATCTGCTTACACAATAGCAAATTAACAAAGCCAGCAGGCTGTTGACCATGGTCATGGCGATTTTAGAAAAAAATTTGTTGAACGCAGTCAACACATACTTGTTGAGTGATTTCTGTTGAATTTATGTCGACTCCTGTGTCATGACAGTCATGTTTAAGCCTAAATAAATTAATCCAGTTCGACATGCGTCGTGTAAACTAAACTTTATCACACTATACCTATTAAGAACGCATGCAGGACCTGTTATGACTCTCGTAATCCGCTCTAACTGATTTTCTTGAACAGACAAAAGGGCTAGGGGTGCATTACGCTTGCAGGCATACTTGCCTGGGCAGGCATACTTGCATTCGTATGTGCGCTCATAAAAAAGGGCGCCTAATTAGTGCTTTATTTCTGCCGTCTATGAGTGAATCAAGGTCTTCTAGTAGCAGAACGTTGCAGGTGAACTTGATTACGTCTACTACACATAACATCAACAAATATTAATAGTAATAATTGACATAGCTCTGCTACTTGGCAGGCCGCTACCTGCGCAGATCCGGACAGCCCTGTGTCGAAATATATAAGGGTGAAGCTGATTGTGCGTGAAACATTGAAACATTTTAGTAAGGAATATGAGCGCTGTAGGCTTTTTGTGTGCTCGTGTTTAGTTTTGATGATGACGATAATCAATTTTCATGGCGCAAGGGCATCTGCGGCCACAGAGCGCCATGGCGCAAGGTATTGTTGTGCTTTTGCCCTCACTTCGCTGGCTGGCCTCTCTGGAAACCAGCGCCGCGCGCCAGCCGTCGCTCAAGCAAGCCGAGACTCTCTCGGACATGTCGCGGCTTGCAGCGTGAATCATCCCGCCTCGCCGGCGCCCGGCGCAGGCCTTTCCTCCCCCCCCTGCTCACCGTCGGTTCGAACTCCTACGACGCTTCGCCCGCCGCCCGTTCCAGTCTGCAAGCCTTAAATGGCCGGGCGCCTCTCGGCCATTCGTCTAATTTGAACGGTGGCCAGTGCCGGGACCTGATTGGAGGATCTGAACTGCTGGCTGCCGCAACGGACACCGGTGGCCGTAAAAACGGAACCGCGCTGAACCCGAGCAGCAGACGGGCAGCAGAAGAGCCATCACGCCAGAGCTACGGTCGCCGCCGGGGCTGCCCTTCTTCTTTGTGCTAGCCCGTGGTGCTCTTGGCCCTTGTATCTGCCATGTAAAAGCCCTTGTACATACTCTACATAAACGTCATTTGACTCACCGTCGCCTCGACCGTTTCTTGGCTCGAAGGCCCAGTCCCAACAGTATTTTGATTTGCTCAAGGTGGAGTCAAAGACCCATTTCCAAAGCATTTCACCCTGATTAAACCGAGCACCAGGCAAGGGGAAGCTTGTACCAATTGCATCATCAGTGGTTACCGGGCGGCATTGGGGATCGAACCCCGCACCTCCCGCTTACGAGGCGGATGCTCAGCCACTAGGCCACCGCTAATGTCAATTGCTTAGTTTCATTAAGCTGAAATTAAAGCCGGCTCCTTTCCCAGTTCTTGCACGCTCACATGTTCTTGCAATGGAGAAACATTTAGATATCTGTGGTGAGCCGACGGGTGAACGGTGGTTCATTACTCTCGCTTCTTTCATTCGTTGAGGTGTCAACCACCGCTCTACTTTCACTACCTAACCCTCCATCAAACATTATAAAAATGACTTCCGCATCAATAAGCCGCTTCGGGGCAAATATTTCGAGGCCTGGTTTTTCCCATTTGAGGAATACAAACGGTAACCTGTTGATGTAACACCAGAAACTAATGTTGAAAAATGCATGGACATTCTTTTGCTAGCATTTTACAGTTTCCACTCTGCCCGGCAACAGCAGTTAATACCATCCACAAGAAACCATTAGCATGTGATTATCGAAGAGCTTTGTGATTTTGTGTGTGCGCAACGTGTGTACGCGTGTGTATTTTTTTCTGTGCGGATGTGATGTGCATTCATGAGAATGCATGTGTATGAGATTGGGTGTTTGTGTACGGAGGGAGAACACATGCCTAGAACGACCGAAAGCCAGCTCAACCCGATGTTTCAAAGTAAGCTCGTTGTACACTCGTGCCCGCCTCTCATCACTTTTGCCTGGAGTTTATAAATGACTAACTTTGTGCGACGAATCCACTGAGGCCAGTTTTACGACCATCGGTGTGGCGCGCTAATTGTCGGGTACAGCGGTGTCCGGAGACTGATGAACTGCGACTCTTTCACGTCCTATCGCGTGTGGCGTTATGCACGTGTTTGTTCTCCATGAGTGCACCGGGTTTGCTCTGCTCCATGTACGCATCTGTATCTGCCATAAAACTACGAGTGATTTCTTTCCCCCCTCACTCTGCTGTTTTCACAAACAAGCTGCAACTCTAGGACAACCGACACAGGGCTGTAGACGCAGACAGCATTATGCCTTTCAGCGTAGCTTCTCTGGTAAGAGATCACAATCAACGAATGTAGAGAATTCATTCCTGTTTAGTGAACACATTATGTACAGGTCGCACATCGTGGACACTGCGAACGCATAGGCGCCGAAGTCAATTAGGGAGCTACAGTTACAGCTTAGCTGAGTTTTCTGACGCTTTCAACCAGTTTTTGGCTGCATTACATGGAAGAAGCGAACCTGGAAAGTGTGGCAAAGAGTTTACTCAAGCCCAAGGCTATTTAGTTATGTTCAGAGCCACAAATGGCGGCAGAAAGATGGAAGAAAACTGAATTTTTGCGAGTTTAAGCCTGATAGCAATGTTTGACACATATTTCAGATGTTTGCGACCCACTGCAATTTCAGCTCGACAGATACCGGCAGCAGCACAGTATCGACTTAATAATACATACTTTCTTAACTGCCTCCCTCTTTTATCGAACGTAAAGGATTCACTGCAGAGAGGGGCTCTGTCAGCCCCGCAATCAGGTTCGCCACTTATTGAAGACCTTCAGGTTCGCATAAAGGCGGCTGAATCGTCGAAGTGGCTTTCAACACTGTAGTAGGCGATTGCTTTGGAATCAAGGATTTTTAATGCGGAGGCAGCATATTGCTTACATGCATGCAATCGTAGTGATAGATGGTAATAAAATATTGGCTCTCCAAACCATTCAAAACCGCACGCCTCAAATTTTTCATTAGTGCAATGATATGTCAACTATCATTTATTTCACCCAGATAGCAGAGATGGTATTAATTAATAGTAGCCGTCTCTCCTCCATGCGTTTCTTAGCATTTTGTCTTTTTAAATTATATTTACCGTTTCCTAGCCGCTTTTGAAAGGCGCAGGTTAACATAATTAAAGAGTGACCACGCTAGCGCAGTAGTCGTGGCGCGGGTCAGTCACGAGGTACCTGAGAACATGCACAAGCCTCGGTTTTCTTCCGTCAGTAACAGATATAACTTAAGTAATTTTTTGAACCGCATTAATTGGTCACTACAAGGGTCACTACCAATTTAAACGGTAGCCTTTATATGTTCCGAGTGGCACGTACGGCTGCTGTTTTGTTATAATGGACACCTTCAGTATTTTTAACGATAAAAAAGAATAACACCTTGTCGCGTTGATCTTCAGCAGTAATAGCAAGTTTTATAATAGTTAGTCTTGATTTCACGGCATTGGTACACTCGCGGAAATATTCATACGGATACCTAATTACATTATGAGCCACCCATGCGATACCATGCATTGCATGCGGTTGTTGCGTTTACCGGAAATAACATCGCGTCCGGTCTAATGATGTCACTTTCCTCCAGGCAATGGAACTTATCCGGCCTGCGGATCTTACTTCTCTCAAGGCAGTGGACAAATTTTAAGGCGGAAGCCTTTAATGCCTCATCGTTGTAAGCAGAATTTGTCGACAGAAATGTCACGCTTTTCAATTGGTCGAAACGGTCGTGAAGTCACAGTGCGCGAATTTCAAATGGGGCCAATTGTACTTTGGTTAGAAACCACGCACCCAATTAAAGGGATCGTATAGTAACGCTCCAAGGAAGTGGGACTGAGTTTAGTTAATTGCTTAATTACCCAATTAGCCTAATTAACCCTTCTTCTCAGGCCAGATAAATAAAACGGAGTAGGAAATTGCTCGAGTTCTGGAATCGAACCCGGATCTCCGGAGTGCGAGACGAGCATGCTAGCCACTCCGCCATGCCAGCTCGATGGTTTGGAATGAACAAAGGCGCATCTAGTGAAACGCTGTCTTCGTTTACTCCCATCTTCCTCCCTTTCCTTACGGCGAGGTTCAGGTGTCCGCCGAGACATGCGAGACAGATACATTTCCTTTCCTCAAAAACCAATTTATCGTTGAGCAAGGCGTAGAGCCGAATGGGCAATGGCGTTCTGTGGACTTCCTGGCAGCGCTACAAGACGCTGTCGCGTTTCGCTCTTAGAGGCGAAGTTTAACATCTTAATCACACATCAGTGACACAAGCAGCAACACTGCGCTTAAAGCTTCCGCCTCACCGCACTTTAGGTCAACAAAGTGCCCCCCTGAAATTTTTTACCTGACGACACAATTTTCACCATAAGGCTAGTAATGTTATCGCATTAAAAAAGAAATGTATAGGTCGTCTACATGTGAGCCCATCAGTGCCGAACACCTCGCTATTTTTCACAAAATAGTGATCCGGCCGCCGCGGTGGCTCAGTGGTTATGGTGCTCGGCTGCTGACCCGAAAGACGCGGGTTCGATCCCGGCCGCGGCGGTTGAATTTCCTTGGAGGACACATCCCAGAGGCCGGTGTACTGTGCGATGTCAGTGCACGTTAAAGAACCCCAGGTGGTCGAAATTTCCGGAGCCCTCCACTACGGCGTCTCTCATAGCCTTAGTCGCTTTGGGACGTTAAACCCCATAAACCAAACCAAACCACAATAGTGATCCCTTGGGGGACAAAAGCTTTTCTTACGTTGCCAGAGACCTTCCGCTTCCATAACTAATATATTATGCAAAATTTCTAAGTGCGATGTGATTATAAGTTTAAGGTCTATCAAATGCGCCCTCGCTAGTTTGTTATGCCAAGACAAAAGCAAAGACACCACAGCTCTCCCAGTCAAGTCTGCCGCCTGTGATGGCCCCGCATAGCTCACTCATCGCATCCTGATAGTCACATGAAAAAACGGGGAATTTTATGCGTCCGCAAGTGGTGCGCTCAATATAGCTGGAAATTATTTAACAAGAGCCTTGAGAGTCATGGTGTTTTTGTTCTCAATCATGCCAACATTGATAACAATTAAAAGACGCTTTGCAATAACGAATACAGTTATAGAAAATAGAAATAAAAACCGAATACATACAGGTAACTAGTACAATTCGCACACTTTTTTTCACAAGCACTGGGTTTGTGAACAACAATGGCTGAAATTTCGCTTCGATGGGCCCGCCTACCTACCTGTCGAACAGAACTAAGGTAACTTCCAAGCACCCCAGTCTTTTTCTAAAGAGGGCACTATGCGGAGCTGAAATCTTACTTCTCATTTGCCCATTTTCAGGCAAGCATAGCTTCCAAAGACCATCCTAAAACACAGAAACCACTTCGGTATGTATAAAAAGTTGTTTAGAATAAATTATTCTTCGACTCTACTTTTTCTCTCTCACTCAACGCTCTTACGACCGGTGCGCAGGCACTGATTATAAGCAGTGAAAATACATGCTGGTGCAGATATTTTTTTTTGCCGCGTTATGTAGGCACATTTTTCTCTTAAGCACAATTGATCCTCTTTCGCAGAAGCTCCTGGCGAATAGAAATGACCGCGGCAGTTGATTTTTTTCTTTTTTATCCTGTTCACTGTGGGTTCCTGGGCTCAACGGAAACTGCTGCATTTTCCTTGCTCAATTTTTGCATCGCCGTTGACAGAGGCGAATCTTGTGTTCACTGTGCCTACGAGAAACCCTAATACTCACATTCATAATTGCAGTTTTCTCGGCGCTCTGGTTGTCTTTTTGCGTTCTTTGCATAATAAGGCACTCGGCCTTAACCACAAGGGAAATCTCATTCTGTTTCTGCATTCGACTTCTCCGGTTTTCTCTTGTTCGATCAGTTTTTCCCAAGAGAGGAACACACCAAACTCGAACCAGCCCGTCACGGTAGCTAACCTTCAACGTTAATCAAGATGCAGCCTCATTTTTCTATTCACATGGAACAGCTTTCCTGAGGAGCTTATACTCACGCTCCATCCATACATTTTCGGTTGCTCATACTAATTGATCATACTAATTACAGTCATGCTGATACATACGCTCTTAATGATTATTCCTCGTTCGAAGCGCTACATGACCAACCGCTGGTCATTTAACCGAGAACCAGAATCAGCATTCCTTGCGGCTGAGTCGTTATCCCAATCGAGGCTTAGAATATGGCCGCCAGTACAGTCGTACAACATTAATACGATGTGCGTTTATATGGACGATTCGAATTACGAGCAGTTTTGCTGAAAACAATTATTTTCTGTATATTTACGCCTCGTTAATACTGTGTCTCGCTGTGCAGTCAATGGAAGGAGGAAAAATGCTCAGAGCTTAGTGGGGCCCCTTAATATTTTTCTCGTTAGTATAGATACCGATGGAAACAAAATCTCGTTTGCACCACGCATATATTGCTGGCCTGTCAGGAACAGTACGTCAATCACAACTCACGCCTCAGCTCCTCTTCGCGGACGCGCTAACCTCGGGTCTTCACTATTCCTCTTCTATTCACTATTCCTATTCCTCACTATTCCTCTTCAAGGCACAACTGAAATACAGGGTGAGAGCACAATTCTCCCACTGTCGCCCTTCTTTGTTGTGGTTTGGGGAGGAAGGAGGAAGAGGAAAAAGAAAGGAAGAGAGAAAGAAACAAATTGGCAGAGGCTCAGCTGGGTTAAGGCCGGAAATTGTGAAAACAACTTCATCCGTTTCTTCAGCCCTCATCCGCCGTGTCTACCGCCGCTCTGCGCCGACGGCATGTTGTTGCGACATGTTGGATGTCCAACATCCATGTCCAACTACCAGCAGAACCAAGCTCAGCCAGGTGTTATTGCTTTCGCAATCAGCCAGGCTTAACCAAGCTAAGCCTTCAGCCAATTTTGCAAGCCGCTCTTCTTTCTGTCCTGGCGTTTCTTCCGCACAGCGTTTTTTTCTCTTTTGATTATATCGCTCCGCACTACTCATAGATTCTTCTTCAGCATTAAGAGCGTTCATGAAGCTACCCTCGTTTAAACTTGACTCTGAACTTGTAGATGCACCCGCAGCAAGCCGGCGTGCTCGCCATTCTGCAGCATACGCACGTTGCTTCGCCAACCATTGTTCCCTTTCTTCGTCTGTTTCTTCGGCACGGAGCCGTCGCTTGGCCGCCGCACACCGTTCCAGCCTCGCCTTGTACGCATCCCCCGACATAGCACAGCACTGGGAGGAGCAGAGCCGCAGCCCCGTTTTATCCCAGTCTAGCGAGCGCCCTCACTCGGCAACTGAGCCGGAGCGAAGGATGAGCCTCCATCGATGAGGCGAGTTGGGCCCCCAGCTCTCCTCGTGTCGTGACGTCACGCAGTCACGTGGTAGCGCGCAGCAGCGAAGGATGAGCCTCCATTGATGAGACGAGTTGGGACCCCAGCTCTCCTCTTCTCGTGACGTCACGCGGTCACGTGGTACCGCGCCGCAGCTCAACCGGAGCGACGGATCAACCTCCATCGATGGCAGAAAAGTGCAAGCAGTATTGCTTTCGCAATAAAAACGGTTTGCTACCCTGCATTGGGGAAAAGGGATGACGGGACACAAAGATGGAGGAGAAGAAAGAGTAACAAGAAAATAAAGACAGTATGCGATGTCAGAATGCATGCGGCGAAGAAATTAGCTATCCTGGACGCCAGACGCTCTCAAGAAGCGGTGCAGCCTCTGGGATGCCTTCACCGCTGATGATCTCAAAGAACAGTGGCCGAGAATCTTCATCTCTGTCAGCGGATGTGTATCTAGACGCTCCAACACACAGTCTTTCTTTCGCTGTGTGCCTTTCGGTACTCTATGACACAGTTCTCTATGACACTACTCTATGACACACACTGCCTTTCGGTACTCTATGCCGAGCATTCAAAAATAATGTGGGCTATAGTCTTATCGGTCCCGCAGATGGCACATGCGCGGCTATTACCTATACCGGTTAAAAGGAGTAACGAATCACAGGCGACAAAGCGGAGCTGCTTTACGTCATGATAGGCCGGGTGAAAGAGGAAGCTTCAGCTCAAGGTCGTGGAATTGTAAAGGTGATTTTGAAAATTGGCAGAATTGGACGGCGCAAGCATGATCTCCCGCGCTAGTACGCGAAGCCTACCTTCTACGTCTGCTCTCGAAATGGAGATCGACACACAATCGCCGTCGGGGTGGGAAGTTTGTGAGATATCTTCCGCGCTATGACTGCCTGAGATGCCACTGTGTCCTGGAAGCCATTGATGAAAATATCGTGCCCTTGTTGCCAGATTGGAGTTTATTGCCTTATACTGCCAAGGCGGTCAGTGAACGCGCACCACCATTTGCATATTGCATGAACATCTATGATAAAAAGAATTCACTTCACTTCATTTTATTACCTTAAAGACCCCCAGTTGGGGGATATTACATAAGGGGTTAGTACAGATATAATCAAACTTTATGTACAAAGATGTTATTCGTTAAATATGGCAGTTATACAATTCAAAAATGAGGATGGACAGATGGTTGCAGCAACGTCGTGTGGAAGGCCGTTCCAGTACTTAGCTGAGCGAGGAAAGAATGATGCAGCAAACGTTGTGGTATGAGCCTGTGGACGGGAAACCTGCAGGGGATGACCAAGGCGGAGTGAAATGCGTGCTGGAGGGCTAATGTAGGGTGGAATATGCAATGAGGGGTAAAAAAATTTCTGAAATAACCACATACTGGCGATGCGACGACGACAGGCAAGGTTTGTTAGGCTCAGCTCCGCTTTTAAATATGATATGCTGATATCATATGAATAACATGAATGAATGAATCTAGTTGCTCGGTTCTGTAGCGATTCTAGTGATGTTAACAAATAGATTTGGTTAGGGCTCCAAATGGGGGATGCATATTCTAGTTTTGTTCGAACGAGGGACTTGAAGGCAAGAAGCTTAACGTTTGGCGGTGCATGGCAATATGGAAAACACATTATGCAACGTGGAAAACTGCCTTAAGCAATTGTTAGACTACTGATTGCAGATTTGTGGCAGCAGTTCGTGGGAATACAACACTGGTAATAGCAGGTACGCCATCAGGCACCTCATGGGCAGCAACTATGGATTTCCGGCGTGAATGAATCATTTTAAAAGTGAGTCCGACCAGGAGAATTCTCTTGGAGCCCACAATGTTTTATCTGAGTTCGACTTCAAACTAGCCCACTGTTGAAGAGAAGAGATTTATGTTTTTCTGAATGTTGCTTTTTCTCAATTCATTATTATCAATGGCTCGCTGTGTTTTGCTCGGAAACCAGTGCCCATATTATCGGGGCACGACCGTACTGCTACGTTTTCGGTAAGCACGCGATGACACGAAGGACTGGTTTTATGAATGAGGCATGCGAAAGCAGCCCTCAAGTTCTCTATTTGTAGTTGTTGTCATCTATTGGAGAAGTTGAACATAACTAAATTACACACAGAAAAAAGATTAAACTTCTTCTGGACTGCAAAAAAAAAACTTCAAATAAAGTTTTCCCCGAGCTCTGCGTCTGAGATCTCGAACTGCGTGAGATCAAAGTATATGAGTAGCTTAGGCGATCATCCGCCAAACACGTTGTTGTATATGTCTATTTGCTGTGATAATATACTTAAGTTATTATAATGTACAGTTTACTTAAGATAGTTGCTTCCTGTAGATATTTAAAAACGCAACAAAGATCAACAAGTCCATTTCAACTAACAGCAGCGTTTTGTGAAAAGGAGTATGTTCATTGCAAAATATTTGCAAAATATTTTTCTTTAGTTGTCCGAGCTTTGTGCGTGAGAGCAAATTACGGATTCCTAGATACTCCCCCACGCATTTTTCGCATAGACGTTTGACTTGTATTTTCAGTAAGAAGATTCATGTAATTTGTCTGTGTCCAACGAGAAAGCGGCATAAAATAATTCCAAGGAACCTTCCTGACGCCTACGTGACTTCCATTCTCCTAAGAAAACTTTCCCGGTTTCTTTGTGATTGCAAGTACGCATCTATCTATCCGTAAGATTACTGAGTATTAATTCCCAGCGTAAGCTTTGGGGGCACATTACCTTCACCAATTACACTATAAATGAAAACGTACATTAAATCTTATTTCTACTATTGCGTGCTTGCTCAAAGACTTGATTTATATCCTGCTGGCTTTGTTTGCGCCGGCCATTCCCCCACACGGTTATTTCGTGGCCATAGATGTTAGCTGAGTAGAACAATATTATTTTTTCTCCCATGACAGTATTTATAACATATTCTGATGTTAGCGAAGTCAGTGCAACCCATGTATTTCTGGTGTTCGCTCTCGACCATTTTCTTCTATATAGACACGTCAGCATTTTCTTTTTATTTTCATTTCCTTCTTGATGCAGGCTTTATTTTGTCTCCATTCACTACTTTAGCAATTTCTACCCTCGAACTGTCATTTTGATACTCTTGGTGACCATGAATGGCGAAGTGTTTTTTTTCTTGCTGGCTCTTTCCGATTTTGGTAGCCATGTATTCGTTTTCACAGTTTTTCATACGGCCCAGTGATGAACCTGGAAAAGGTGGTTTTTACGTGAAATTAGGCTGAACTCCGAGAGAGCAGGATTTCTGCGGCTTGAAGTTTTTTTTTTTCGATTGGCTGGTTCGTTTGTTGAGCTGCAGGGTATTGTTATAAATCTGCTCGTGCTGAGTTATGCCATACAAACGCAAAATTCCCAGCTTCAGCTACCACACGTCTTGTAGTTTCCACCTCCACTGTCCACATCAACAAATAAACCTTGCAACTCTTAAATTATGCACAGATGCTCTAGAAATTTTATCTTTTGCTGGACGATTACAATTAATCAGAGTTTTATATACATACTATTCTTTTTCATATCTTTTTTACTTCTCTACTGTATGCCATTCTCTACAAGTGGGATTTCCTTTTTTAGTTCGATCCCGGCCGCGGCGGTTGAATTTCTTAGGAGGAGAAATTCTAGAGACTCGTGTACTGTGCGATGTCAGTGCACGTTAAAGAACCCCAGGTGGTCGAAATTTCTGGAGCCCTGCACTACGGCGCCGCTCATAGTCTTAGTCGCTTTGGGACGTTAAACCCCATAAACCAAACCAAACCAAACCTTTTTTAGTTAGACATGTTCTCCTCCAATCATGTTCCGAGTGTAGTAGCCTACGGCTTTGATAGGTTCCTGGTCAGGCAGTGATTTTTGCAAGTCTTAAATATAACGTATTATGTCTCAAGAACTATTATGAGAAAATCGTTACATATCGAGGGCGGAGCGCGGGTTATTCCTGCGCTAGCCACTCTATACGGCAACGATACTTCATGAAAACAGAATCCCCCCCCCCCCCCCCCCTTGCAAGCACGAGAAATCATCACTGTTCTGTGAGCGCTCTGGGCGTGCTGCGGTTCTGCGTACTGAGGTGTCGCGTCACAGACCGCAGCAATCGCAATATTTGACGAAAAAGCACCGATGTATGTTGATTCTGAATAGAAGACAGGAAGTTTCTACTGGCTGAACTGGAATTTACTGCGTATCGGAGCGTGGCATTAAAGTTCGGTCACTGCCAAGGCCACGCGCTAAATCATCAGCAAAAACAAAAAAAAATACGAGGAAGCCCTAGTTATTAGTCCCCATACTCGTTCCAAATTTAGGAGGGCGAATGAAGAAGAATGGAAGTCTGGGCGAGTTGGTACTGATTCATAATTTTTGCAAAAGCGCTACACAACGAGGACAACGAGGAAAGAGTGTCACAAAGACGGCGCTGAACTTACAACTCTGATTTATTGGGAAAAAAAACAGGCACCTTTTTGTACAATCCAGGGATCTACGAACATACGCAACGTCAGTAAAAGCGTCACACCCAAACGTGCCTATTACATATAAAATTACCACAAAGCAAGGTGCGTTCCCCGAGGCATTATCTACTATGCAGGAGGCTCATTTCCTTAGCTGTTATAGGTACAGATGAAGCACTGACACACTCATTTTTCTTTCTAATGATATGGAATGCCTCAGCCAGTTCCCTAGTGCGCATGTCCGTGTGCCGATACACCTCTGTATCTGCAAAAAACGGACTGCACTGACACGTGAAGCAGTGCTTGGCTAAATTAGTATGAAGGGCGTTGAAGGAGTATGAAGGAGGAATGAAGGACTTGTCTTCAGAGCATGCAATTCTGATGGCTTCTCTGGCATCCACTTCTGGCAGCTGGAGTCCTCTGCCTCACTACCAGTGGTCCATGTTGCAAAACGAGCTCATCTGCCAAAAACAATCATTCATTTTTCCTGGCGCTCAGAGACGTTTGCTTTAATTTTTTGCTTCCCCACGATGTGCAAGGATGCCACCCTACGCTTTTAATGAAAGTCCGAGAATAAGAGGGAGAAAAGGCTGGTTCATTTTGGGACAACAAAAGGCCTTAGTCGCGTAATGCAGCGCATTCCCCTTTTGCGCTGCTTTCCTAAGGTTATGAACTTCGCTTGCTCTACTTCGACGCTGCTGCGAGTTCCGATGGAGCAATGCTTGCTCCCGATGCTCATAGGGGTTGTGCTACGCAAGATACTGCGCCTTTCGAGTAATTCTCCGTAACAAAAAACAGGCAGAAGGTGACTGCTCTTCCCTCCCTCCGATAATGACCTCTTGGGTCAGTGCGGTGTTCCACGTCCCTGCACACACAAAAGCACTATCTATTCAGACCTTTCTTACCCAGAGTAGGCTTCCAGCTCGCATCGACACTAATGGAGGAAGGTGGGACGACCTAAAAGCTTTGCTAGCATGTCTCCTCATCTATATGGCGCGTGTAAGTAGTCATGAACGCCCTTTTAACTGCGAGGCACGTGGAAAACATTATTATCATTAGGCCCTATGCTACGATTGCATGGAGTGAAGTTCGCGGTGCCATGTTTTGTTTGCTGCATCCGGTCGCTTTATGGGAATGCCCATTAAGTCCCTTTTCTTGGGCCCTCCGCACAACCGCACAGAAAGGGGTCAGTCAACCCGGCGGGAGAAGAAGGAGGCGCCGAATGGCGGGGGATTACAGGAGACGTCAAACTCCCCTCATGGACGGAGTCGTTAGGTGGCAACCTGTGTGCACGTGTGTACGGCGAGGCAAACCCGCGTCCCAGTGCGTGGCTTTGTGCCATGTCTCCAGCGGCGTGCTTTGACCTATTGTCACGCTAGCTGCAGGCATGAGGAGCGACGATGGGAAAGAGATGGATTGAAGTGGCTTTCCTCGAACTTGGGGCAACCGGACGTTGGGAAAGCGAGTGTTCGCGAAGCTCGCAGCGGGAAAGCATAATTATCCGAAATTGTGATGGTGGAAAGTGTGCATATGTGTACAGTGTCGCGATGAGTTACCTTCTTTCCCCAATCATTCATTGGTTGTGTTATTCTTTCCCCAATTGCTGATTGGTGGCATTTTCCTTTCCCCAATAAGTTATTGGGTGGATGTTTGTATAGTACTTGATTGGTTATTCTCCCACCGAGGGCGGGGACATGGGATTTAAAACCCGCTGCTTCGGCAGGACCGAGGGCTGGTTTCGTCACCTAGAACTGCGAGCCAGTCAATTGTAAATATGTTTTCTCCTTGCTTGTATCCTCCGTTGTGCTTTTAATTGTTATAAAAGTTAACCTCTCCTAAAGTGTCCTCTTGCAATGTGATTGAGCAAAACGAATCTTCAAGACGTCAAGAATCCTACAACAATCATCATTAACTAAATTTCCCTCTACGAGATCAAGAGAGAGGGAATCCAACTGGCGCAGTCGACAGGATTTGCTACGTCTTCCTGCTCGAGGTATCTGACGGAGGGGCGGAGGATCAAGTCGGTGGACAAGCTGCAGAGCGGTACGTCCTAAAGGAGGAACGTGAGTCAGCGTCAGAGCGACGCTGAAAGCTTCGGAGACTTCTGGTCATTGTCAACGGGACGTAGGAGGCTCAAGTCGGCGAGGAGCTGAAGGAGCCAGGCGGCCGACGTGTCGTGGAGGTGCCTAGTCCGTGAGCTGCGGAAGGAACCAGGCGTCCCCGTTGAGGTTCAAGAGAAGAACCAGGAGACCAGCAAGTCAAACGAGGCAGGACAAGTCAGCGAGCTGCTGTGAGAGCCGGGGCTCAGCTCAACTCATCCGCATCAAGGAGCCCGCTGTCGTCACTCAGGGCGACGTGACTACCGTGGCAGAGGAAAGCAACCTGCGAGGTAGGAGACCTTTCTGCTTCCTCCGAATTCACCATGTCGGTGTAGTGTTTTCGTGCTATAAATGATAGCACGGAAAAGGGAGATGGCTGCCGTACGGTATAATTGGGAGGGCAAGATGCGATGTTTGGAGATTGAGGAGGCAGAAAAGCTGCTTGAAATTGAGAATTTGAAACTCATAATTGAGCGAGAAAAGATAAAGCTCGCACAGATGCAGTTGAAAGTAGGACAGGGAACGAAAGCTGGTAGCGAGATGTTATTGGCAGCAGTTCAATGTTTTGACTGCATGGAATTTGGGCATCTAATGATTGACTGTCCGAAATCGAAGCAAGAACAGCATGTTCCCGTATTGAGAATGACCTGTGTGCCAGTGGCTATAGGTGTGAAAGCTGCAGCGGTTAGGCAGCAGGGCCCAACCGTGTGTGCCGTGCCAGGAGAGATGGCTGAGGGCATAGGGGCGTTAGTCGCGCCTTTGAAGCGCTGCTTGTCAGAGCAAGCTGAGACAGAGGAGACCCAGGAGGCACACGAGTGTTTTGTTTGTGAACAGGAGTTCAGCATTGAGCCAGAACAGGTTGGCGCAAACTCTGGGGCAGCTGTAACGAAAGGCGAAGGTAAACTGGCTGTCAAAGATGAATTGGTAAGCCAGCCGGAGCGGACACTTTGCGCAGTGACAGCAGACGCTATAGCTGAAGGTGTAGGGAAGTTGGAAACACCGGAGACACACTTGCTGCGAGAGCAGCCAGACAGGGAGCAGCTATATGTAGCAAATGAGAGAGCATGTTTTGAAGACGATTTCAAAACTGCGCATGAGTCTGTTCAAGACAAACCTGAGGCTCCAGTGGAGCTTGAGGCAGATCCGGAAGCTGCCAATGTTATTGCAGATGATCATAGGCTAACCAGGAAAGATGAGCCTGCATTTGATGCCGAGGAAGGAAAGAATGCGCATTTGATCACTGGAATGGTTTTCGAAGCTGATAAGGAACTGCAGGATTGGGATAATGCACCTGTCCCTGTGGGTATCAGCGTGGAGGAGACACAGTATGTTTCATTGCCAGAAGTGCGGCAGCAAGCTGGTGAAGGCAGTTGTCAGAAAAGGCGTGACGGCACGATTTTCTTTGAAGCGAACGTCTCTGGGCAGTTGTACGAAGAGCTAGGGCTACTTGAATCTCGATGCAAAACTGCATGTGAAGTAGCCGATGAGAGGCCTGAACGAAATGTAAAATTGAAAGAAGTGGAGAATGTAGACGCGAGGCCAGCAGCAATCTTCGTAGCCCGCGGGGAGCCAGTCCGCTCTACTAATCTGATAGCGGCGGCAGCCTTTGGAACCGGCGTTGTCCCGGATAATTCGGAATTTTGGACCAGTCTTCTGGACAAAGCCCAAAAGAAACAAGTTTTGTTTCGAGATGTAGGCGGCTAGAAGTAATTTCTGCCAGTTTGGGGCAACGATCTGACATGGTGAATTCTGGAATGTGCAGATTGGTCTCCAGCCTTGTGTGTGCGGGTTGAAATATCCGTTGTGTGCGCGCATGTGTGCGTGCTGGTGTACTGACCGGACAGCCGGCGCATGTGTGCGTGTTGGTGGACTGACCGGACAGCCGACGTACGTGTGTGCGTGCATATGTACTTTTGTTGTTGGACACCGTGGCTGAACTTTAATGTCCCACTGACAACAAGTGTCTGTGTGACATTCTTGGTTGGGAGGAGTGAAGTTCGCGGTGCCATGTTTTGTTTGCTGCATCCGGTCGCTTTATGGGAATGCCCATTAAGTCCCTTTTCTTGGGCCCTCCGCACAACCGCACAGAAAGGGGTCAGTCAACCCGGCGGGAGAAGAAGGAGGCGCCGAATGGCGGGGGATTACAGGAGACGTCAAACTCCCCTCATGGACGGAGTCGTTAGGTGGCAACCTGTGTGCACGTGTGTACGGCGAGGCAAACCCGCGTCCCAGTGCGTGGCTTTGTGCCATGTCTCCAGCGGCGTGCTTTGACCTATTGTCACGCTAGCTGCAGGCATGAGGAGCGACGATGGGAAAGAGATGGATTGAAGTGGCTTTCCTCGAACTTGGGGCAACCGGACGTTGGGAAAGCGAGTGTTCGCGAAGCTCGCAGCGGGAAAGCATAATTATCCGAAATTGTGATGGTGGAAAGTGTGCATATGTGTACAGTGTCGCGATGAGTTACCTTCTTTCCCCAATCATTCATTGGTTGTGTTATTCTTTCCCCAATTGCTGATTGGTGGCATTTTCCTTTCCCCAATAAGTTATTGGGTGGATGTTTGTATAGTACTTGATTGGTTATTCTCCCACCGAGGGCGGGGACATGGGATTTAAAACCCGCTGCTTCGGCAGGACCGAGGGCTGGTTTCGTCACCTAGAACTGCGAGCCAGTCAATTGTAAATATGTTTTCTCCTTGCTTGTATCCTCCGTTGTGCTTTTAATTGTTATAAAAGTTAACCTCTCCTAAAGTGTCCTCTTGCAATGTGATTGAGCAAAACGAATCTTCAAGACGTCAAGAATCCTACAACAATCATCATTAACTAAATTTCCCTCTACGAGATCAAGAGAGAGGGAATCCAACTCATGGCATCTTCAAAAAAAGGAACACGGAGAAACGCGCTGTTTGAGCATGCCCATGGGTCGTCCTTACCTTCGCTCTGGCAAGATGCGCACCATTATCTGAATACACTTTCAACCTACACCCTAAGGAACAAGATGTAGCATTCTCCTAGCCTCTTTCTTTTTCATGAGCACCTAGACTACAATGAGCCGTGCCGTCTTGGCTTGAAAGAACATTTCTAGCGTGCTGGGGCTCCTCAGAGAAGGTAAGCTTCTCCCCGAAAGCACTTTTTGCCATCAGTGATCCCACTTCATCAAAAGGCGGCAGTTGCATGTGCACGGAGAAGTTTTTAATATTTATTTTTCTGCAAGGAGATGCTCTCTTAAACATCCGTTTGTTCATTTTACGGTACACCTACACTTCCACGAAGACATTTCCTCAGTTTGCTTCTCGCCCTGAAGGTCATCTCATAATCATAGAGAATGCTGTCCATCATTGCAGGTTCTTGAGAATTACTCATTGAACATAACGTAGACACCATTACGACCATTTGATGAAATTTGCCACGAACAAATCGGGCGACTCATAAGAAAACTTTTTTCATGTATGATTTGTACACCATCAAAAAGCACCATCGATGCGATTTCATCCTGCTTGCGTTATTCAACATACAATGAAATTAATATACCTGATTATACCCTTTCAAATAAGTTTTGTAGCCACAAAGCCCATGGCACCACCAAGCGCAGGGCAAAGCTTTTACGATGTGTACCACTCTGCACATCTTTATTTTAGTGCAAACAAATTTGCTTTTGGTGGCATAGGCAGTATCCTAATGTTTGACCACCTTAAACCCTCCCTAAATATCCAAATCTAGAACTTCTATTCCTTCTACTAATTGTGGAATAGCCACTCTTTTTAGCAGATTTCAAGACATAAAACGTGACATAACTATGTTTATTACTGTTCCACCTCGCGATCTAGTCGCGTGGGTTATCTGACCAGGTAATACGGCAGGCACATCCCCATATGCCTTGGACATTTGTGGGGACTGCATTACGTGCCTGCGACGAAACAATCATTAGGTAGCAATAGCTACACTATGCCAGACGCTTCACGAGGTCAGCGTGGCTGCGTGCTGAGCCATGGCACCACCGCTCCTCCAGCTATAATAACGGAGTAATAACTGATTGGCATCAACGCAAGCACAGCCATACGGCTACAAAGGAAAGCTATACAGCTTTCTCAGAAACTTCGTAGGTAAAGAAAAATTCGTCCTGGTCCGGAGTTCGAGCCCGGGACCACCGTTTCACCGGAGCAGTCGCTCTACCAACTGAGCTAACCGGGACGGCAAGCTTATGGTAGAGCGAGAGTGAATTGATCAATAACTCGAAGTGGGAACAGTGTTGGTCAAATGTTTAGGGGAAGCCCCCAAGGTGGAGTAAATTTGTAATAAGAGAGTAATTACTCATTGGCATCCACCCAAGCGCCGCCAATGTGGATGCCAGTGGTGGATGTCAATGAGTAATTACTCCCATATTACAAATTTGCTCCCCCTTGGGGGCCTCCTCTAAACATTTGTCCTCCAGCTATGTGCTTGCGCGGAGTGACGGCGTAGCCAGCAGCTGGTGTGCGCGCCGCACGCCTCGCCGCTGCTCCTACGGCCGAGCAGACACCGCCCGCCTCGTCAGTTGTGCGCATGCGCGCAGTGACGTCAGAGCACGCAGCTGCTGTCCGCTCCGAGCGCCTACATTACGGTAGCGTTTCGAACCTTCGGCGTGGCGGCGCCATGGCTGGTCACGTGGTTGGTCATATGGAGCAGAGCAGCTGCCGGCGACGCGGCGCGCCGGTTTCAGGAGTGGAGAGGCGGAAAGGGGGGAGAGAGTGAATCCAGGGACGAAGATGAATAAGGAACGCCCAGAAAAACGGAACGGCCAAAGACTGTCTTTGCAGTTCGACTGCAAGAGTTCCACTCGGCCAGCTGTATCTATCGCGTCACATCAGCTTTAACCAGAGCTAAACCGCAGCCAATTTTTTTGACGCACATTCGCGTCCCGCAAACTATTGATCGCGATGACAGATTCTTTGTCGAGCAATTACTTCCATGCCTCCCTGAAAACTGCGTCACCCGTGTGGGATCGGCGAAAGCTACTGCAAGTCCTCGCACTAGAAGTGTCATTTGATTTACCAAACCAACACTGCTAGAAAAACATTCGAAGATGGTTTGGTTTATGAGGGTTTAACGTCACAAAGCGACCCGCGCTATGAGAGACACAGTCGTGAAGGGCTCCGGAAATTTCGACCACCTGGGGTTCTTTTACGTGCACTGACATCGCGCAGTACACGGGCCTCTAGAATTTCGCCTCCTTCGAAATGCGACCGACGCGGCCGGTATCGAATCCTCGTCTTTCGGGCAACAGTCGAATGCGATAACCAGGGAGCTCCAGCGGTGACTTCCGAAGAGTTCCCATTGCCGGTATGCTGCTTAGCGCGAGAAGCCTTCTTCTGCACAGCGCTACTGTCATGGATTCTTTCAGCAGGGCACTGCTTGAAGCAACGCATCCGCTTCATGGGTGTTATGTGTTCTCTTCCCAGGGTCTTACTCTTTTTGCGCAGGTCATCTGAGTACGTACACAGAGTTCGATTTCCCAAAGGTGACGAGCGCACTTACCGTTTATTTTGAACGTCTTTGGATCACTGCGCAAAGCCTCGCCCTCAATGCGCCCAACTAGTAAACCGTTAATGGTTCAGCCCGAAGTGTGAAACTCACGATGACGACATAGCGAACAACGTAGCGAAAGCAGGGACCCCTAACAAAGGGCAGCTGATAAAAAAAGGGCACGTATTTTTAATGTGTTGTGGGTTTATCGTCTTTCGTCTTGTGGCCATCGCTGTTCTGGATATTTGTCTACTGAGGCAAAATAAAGCGCGACGCATGCGTCACTGAGAGCTGCCAACTTGTTCGAAAGGAGTGGCGCAAATGAGTAATGAATAATTATCTGCGAGCTGCAAACTTCCACGGAGGTAGCACAGTTAGTGCATATTCGGCGGCAGTCTAGTTCCCCCAACATGCTGTGGACCATACAGAGTCGTCTGATATGGAGGGCATATTGCAGTGTACGCAACATATTACACAGTGTACCAGCACAGGCCTAAGCCCGGATCTCAAGCTCAGAAAAGGAATAGTATGAGCAGCATTTCGCTCAGATTTTTTCGCCGCAACATTATACTGCACCTGGCATGTCGTCGTGAACTCATCAATGATTTCATATCTGAAATCATCGGGGCAGTGGTCACAGAATACGTTGCTCACCGCCAGCGCACGCAGCGGTGCGTGTATCTGAGATTTAGGTTAGAAGAGTTAGCGTAAGCTGGGTTTCCTGTTAATCTTTGTCTAAGTAAAGCCCGTATGTGTTTCTTGTTTTCGCATAGCGAAAAGGTTGGAAAGGGGTGGAATGCCTCCTTGTTGCCAAGCAAGTGTTGATATTTGCACTCCTTTTTCTGTTTCCTTCGCCTCCACAATAATTTTATATCTGCAGTGGAAGGCACCGGGGTCATATCAGAGTTTCACATCATGTGAGCGTTTAGAAGTAAAAAATAAACTTTGCTCGCATTTCGCTCTAAATTTATCACGCATAGTTCGAATTATCTGCGCATCGTTGCGACCAGAACTCCTTCGCGCTCTAACCGAGCAAAAATGAGCTCTTTTACTTTTGTAAAGAAATTCCTGTGCGCTGTAGGCCGTTAAGCTCTGTACTTCAGGGTTTTTTGTTGTAAGAAATCTGCAGAAACTTCGCCGAGATTTCGTGTTGTACTCGACCAATGAAAGAACTATTCCTGGAACGCTCAGTTTCTATTACAAGCTTAGTAAACTTTGCAGTTTGCAAGGACCACTTAAGCTTATTTATTTATTTACTGCTCTTTTTATGACTTCAGGCTTTTCACGCGCATTATTAGATTACGCAGCGTAGTCTTTTAGATTCTCAGTCTTCTAGGTTCTTAGTATTCTCTTGTAAGACGTACATACATCGCGGTGCTGTCTTGCTGTCAATTTGAATATTTCCTAGAAAATTTAAGACTGTGCTCTGCGATTCTGCGCTGCATCATTCTTCGTTTAGATCGTCCTGATACCTAAGTCAGGTTCTGGAATTCCGACACTGAGTAAGAAGTTTTATAATGTAGTTTTTTTTAATTGTCTGGCCGAGATTGGCTAGGTAAGGAGCAACTTTAAAAGCGAGGAGTTCTGGGTCTGCAACTGCATAAAAATGACAAGCTTTGTTTTGTCATCGTTCGAAGAGCAAAGAAACATTTAGGGGGGGGGGGGGGGGGGGGGGGCTACTTTTTCAACTTTTGTGGAAGCGACTTGGAAAACCTGATATTCAGTGCATTTAAAAAGACACCCCAACACTCTTCTCCACATACGAGACGTTCGCGATTACTTCTTGAAAAAAAAAGAACTCCAATCTACATGATAACTTTTGACGACAATTTTCGAGGAGGATCACACAGAGGTGTGACCGCACAGCAATTTTCTTGGAGAACTGCCACGTATCCTTGCTGCAGCCTTTAAGCGAATCCCGCTGAGGTGCCTCATTATTAAAAAATCTCCTTCCTCACTACATTAAGCTACCCAGTGTGGTGCGATGACAGAAATACATCGGCAGGATGGTTTTGAAACTAGAAATATGATTTGGTTTGTTAAGTCTTTGGAAAGACTTGGATTTTTGTGCTAATTTAGAACGATCAACTCTTTTAAACTTGCCAAATCTATTCGCATACAGCACGAGAAAATAAACTAGTGTGTGGTGCGCACTCATACAAAAGACTGAATTTTCTGGTACTTATTTATTTATTCATTTGGAATACTGTCAGTCTCTAGGTGAGACCATTGCAGGTGGGCATTACATGTATCAGATTTAACAAAGTGAATCTGATTACTCAAAGCAGCTCTTTGAGATTCAAAGCAGCAAGGAACAAGGAGGAAGTCATACAGTGCAGAAAACAAGAACGAAGTTAACAAATTTATACAAGCACTTTAACGAAAGGCAAGTTCAAAAGAAAACATTGGCACAACAGACCGCGTAGTACAAGATGTCGACAAAACTAATCCAGATCATCAGTGTTTTAAAACACAGGATGTGGTTAAGAGCAAAAAACTGAAAGTGAATCCGCGTTAGTAATGGATGCATCTAGGCTATTCAATTCTCTTGTTACTAGCGGGAAGAAGGTGTTTTTAAAGGTATCACTGTGATGTACATATTTAGTTAGTGTATTCGTGTGCTGGTTTCTTAATGCTCGTTTCTGTGACAGTGAAACATATTTTGATGGATCAACCTTGAACATGTTATGAAGAAGCTGATAACAGTTGGACGAAGGAGAAAACCGGATAATATCTTAGCGGTCGTTTTTTTGGAGCGTGGAGGCAGTAAGTTTCTGGCCTAAAGCCTTTCAGTAATAAGCATGGAGGAGAGACAGCAAGACATGGAATCTTAAACCCCGTACATAACGCTGGAATAATGCACCTGGGTTATTTTTCTGCACGTATTCGAGTCCCGTCTAGTAGAATGGCGTAATGTCGACGCAAGTTGCACATTACTGTCCAAGTCGTGCTAGAATGCTTGGAATAAGACCTGGAGAGTTCCAGAGGCCACCCCTATTTGCTAAATCCTTTTCAAAGTGAAAGATGGCATAGCTTTGGTTTTGCCGTATAGTCCGGCATTTTATCGCGGACTCTACAGCGTCAGCCGCAAGACCGTGTTTACTTAGTGAACTAATTTGACTTAACAATGAAATTTAATTTTAGTCGTATTCAAATAAATTCAATTCTATGCATAGAAGCGTCATTCTGCTTTGAAATTAAAAATACATAAAAGGAGCACAGAACTCCACAAAATAGCAAAATTTATAGAGGACAGTTCTTTCTGCTCCACTAGGTATCTGGAAATTTTGTTCTCAATTTCAATATTTGGAAGCGCAAAGATAAAGCACGAAAAATACAATAAAGACCAAATAGGAGCAGGCAATCTATGCAGCTGCATCGCATCCTCTCATCACTCCTTCCAGCCGGCACCTCTCAGTTGTCTTTCCACAGCGCGTTCACAAATGCATTCGCATATGCACCAATCACGGTTACCAATCCTGTGCAAGCGAAAGTCTACAGATGGGAGCGTGTATCAGTTGCGGCTTTCGGAGGCACTGCTGTATATTGCCGAATGCTTATTGCTCTAGCGATTCCTTTTCCACCCGAAAGAAAAAAATCTTCATGGTAGCCACGCTTCAATGAACTAGCCACCACGCAGGCGTCCTCAAGGGTGTTACTGCGTGATGATGCACTGTGCTAACGAGCTCAATGGTTTGCCGCAATGGGCGGTGGCGGTCCGCAATTGTAGGATGATTGCTCTTCGGCGCACTCGTTACTGGTTGGGAAGCTCGTGCCCGGCTCAGATGATGGCAATCAGCACGCATCGGCCGCGGCGAGATAGGCAACAAACAGAGCTCGAAGGGTCGTTGGTGAAAGTAGTGGAAATTGCAGCCATCGGGCTAGATTTCATTGCGAGCAGCTGAAGGAGTTCGAGAGAAACAAAAAGTAGAAACTAGAGAAAACGGAACCATAGTTGATTGTTCGCATTTTTGTTTAGTTTTTTTCTAAGGTAGCGAGGCTAGTGCAGCGAGGCTAGTGCAGTCGTATAATAAGTGTAGAATATTGTTTTGAGGACAAGAAAAAAAAAACTGACTGCAATTTCCACCTACTGTTGCATACAATAATTGCTCACTAGATTTTTCCGCGTTTCTTAAGTGTAAATTTTATATTCAGAGGAGAGGAAGCATTCTCAAAAGAGCTACTTTTTGAGCAAACCAATTTTAAACGTTCACAAGACATTTGGCTTATTTCCGGTACGTCGAGAAAGAGTGTTTACATGCCTTTTAGTGCATATAGATAAAAAAGAACTCGAAGTTTCTGGAAATAAAAAGCGCATTTTGTTTTGATTGCACGCATCTTGGAGAAGAACAGATGAACTCAGTTTTACCTACTGGGAAAATATTAGCCCCTCATAAAAAGTCAGTGTCGGCAACTGAGCGGAAAAAAAATCGATTCTGCATCTTACGTACCATCCTGCCTCTCTCACTGTGTCAAAACCTAATTTTGAGATTGGCGTGAGAATTTCCTATCCTGCTCACGTACATCTCCCAAGGAACTGCCTTTTATCTTTTTCCCGGCAGTTGTACCAACCGTTCTTATACGTTCGGCTGCCCCTTTGACTCATGTTTCTTCGTTTAATGAAGTTCTATATTACTCTAACTTCCTTCCAGCTGATATGTATGGTTCGCGAAAGCACTGCTCTCGAAGGACACAACAAGATTTGTAAATTCGAGTTTCACAAAGAGTGGTCTGAACCACCTTTATGTTTTTGCGGTACAGGGTCTGCTTCCACCACCGCACCTAATATATTTATGACGAGGGCGTAGATTTTGGCAATGAGAGTGACTCAACTAGAAGCCACAACTCTGCTCTTCCATCTGTTCGAGACGAGTCTAACGCCAAGACCTGTACCGCAAAGGCTTCTTCGTGCAGTCCTCCTTGTGGACTTGAAAACGAGAAGGCACCAGAACTTTCACTCGGCGGTATGTTTTGTAGGCATGTTCTGGTATTGAGACCTAACATGCCATAAGCCATGCAGCATGCCATAACAGCCATGCTGTATGTTACGGTATTAAGCCAGCATTATGAGTGGGTACGGAACACGTAGGAGATGCTGTTTTCTATTCTGTTAAAATGCCGGTAGTTTGTGACCGATAAGTATTCGGGAACAATTAACGACCCCATTACCAAGAAAATATGTCGTCGGTGATATAAAAAAGTAGCATTCTTGTGTGTCCTTCATCGCCTCAACGTCTGCTGGCTTTTTATAACCATATCTTACGATCTCCGTTCCTCTGTTCTTACCTGTTCACGATATGGTATGGTATGGTATGGTATGGTATGGTATGGTATGGTATGGTATGGTATGGTATGGTATGGTATGGTATGGTATGGTATGGTACGGTATGCTATGGTATTTATTTATTTATTTATTTATTTCATATACCCTCAGGGCCCTTAGCATTAGAGAGGGGAGTAGTTACAGGAAAAAAAAACATAATACAATAAACGAAATTGGGCTATTATCAAAAAAGTTACAGACGTGTCTAATCATACAATGTTAGCTAAGGCGTTCTTGAGAAGCTGATAATCTTTGATGGTTGCTGTTGGTGCGGGAAGGTGATTCCACTCTGCTGCTGTTCGAGGTAAAAATGACTGAAAGAAAGCGTTAGTTCTGCAAAATGGGACACGGACTTTGTAGGCATGACCTAATCTTGATGATAGGTGATGCGGGGAAGAGAGTAATTCACTGCGCAGATGTGGATGATTAAAGATCTTATGGAATAGGCAGATACGAAACATTTTGCGACGTGAAGCTAAGGATGGCAGATTAAGGCTTGATTTCATTGAAGATATGCTAGCGGTCCTATTATAGTGGGAGAGAATGAAGCGGGCTGCGTTATGTTGGACCATTTCTAGTGAATTAATAAGGTTTTCATGATGAGGGTCCCAGATGGATGCGGCATATTCTAGTTTTGGACGTATTGATGTCTTGTACAATAGCAGTTTGAGGGATGAAGGAGCTCTGGCGAAGTTGCGGCGGATATAACCCAGCATACGATTGGCGTTGTTAACTATGTATGTGATATGTAGAGACCAAGTGAGAGTAGAAGTGATGGGCACACCAAGGTACTTGTATGAGTGTACTGATTCTAAGGGAATATGATTTAGAAAATAAGTGGGGATACTTCTGTCAGTCCCGGATACGCGAAGAGATTTACACTTATTGATGTTAAGTTCCATTAGCCATGTTTTACACCACGAAGAAACAGCGTTTAGGTCTGATTGAAGGGTAGTTAAGTCGTCGCTGCATGTTATTTCCCGGAAGATTACACAATCGTCAGCAAATAAATAGATATGTGAGGAAACAGAAGGAGGCAAGTCGTTAATGTAAATTAGAAAAAGAAGAGGACCAAGGACGGAGCCTTGCGGGACGCCTCAGTGAACGGGATTTGACTGAGAGTTCTGATTATTGGCTGACACGTACTGCGAACGGTTAGTGAGAAAATATTCAATCTAAGTAAGAAGTTCGAGGTCCATGTTCATTAGCTGTAATTTGTAAAGTAGCAGTTTAGGACACACTTTGTAGAAAGCCTTAGAATAGTCAAGAAAAATACAATCTGCCATTGAACGATTATCAAGAATAATGTTTAGCTTGTGTGTGAAAGAAGCGAGTTGAGTATCGCAAGAATAGGTTTCACGAAAGCCATGCTGTAAGCTCGAGAAAAATTAGTTAAATTCGAGAAAGTTTGCAATACATGAATATAAGATATGTTTTAATATTTTGCAGGGGATACTGGTTGGAGATATAGGTCGGTAATTGAGAGGACAATGCTTGTCGCCTGATTTATAGAGTGGAATCACCTTACCGGCTTTCCAGTCAAGGGGCAGGCATCCTGTCTCAAGTGATTGCGGAAAAATGTTTTCTAATAAAATGGATGAATAAGCAAGAGTGGTGTGCAAAATTTTCACGATAGTTAGGTCACGATCGGGAGCAGAGGAGAGACGCAAAAATTTAATCACGTTTCGACGCCACACGGTTAAATTGTAAGCGGGGACATATCATGGTAGCATGGTAGTCGTAACAAGGTGCAGTGGGTAGCTGGACATTGCGGGTTAGAGAAAAGTTTTGGGCGAATGTTTCATGTTTCACTGCAGCTGAACTGGAGCGAGTGCAGCGACGAGCACTTCGCTTTATGTATTCTCGCTTCCGAAGACAAGATCAGGTAACCCCACTTTACACTTTAGCGAACTTGCGCCCTCTTCAATGTCGCCGGAAACAAAAGAGACTCATTCTTTTCTATAAGATTATGAACAACATGGTACATATCGATAAGCAGCAATACATAAGCCAAACTACTTCACGTATCACTCGGGGTAAACATTGCAGACACGTAAAAGAACAAAAGTTTTCTAAGCACTGCTACAAGCATTCCTTCTTCCTGTCCACAGCGAGAGAATGGAACAGACTGCCAGAGAATGTGGTGCTCGCATCGGGTGTGAATGTGTTCTCTGCCGGAGTTCGTGATTGGTTGGTATAGTGCCTGATATAATGCGCCTTGCATTTGTGTTGGACATGGTGTTACCAGATTGTTTTCTGTTTCGTTGCAGCGATATTTTTGCGCATTTTTATTTGTTGCTTAGAGGTCAATTCTATTTTTTGATATGTTAAACCTTGGCACCGACTGGATGGTGCTGGTGTTTTGTTTGTCGTGTTCTGCCTTTCTAATCTGTACCTTGTATCACTCCTATCTTGGTCCTGACCGGACCGATAGTATCTCTAATAAATAAATAAATAAATTAAGAACGGACGCGATCTGATTATGAGGTATAACAATTCCAGAGTTATCAACGAGGGTTATTGTGTCATCACCTTTTTGGTTTATAACGCGCCATAATTTCTTAGTATCATTTGTTAACATTGACGGCAGCGTGTGGCATAAATAGTTATTCTTATATATAGGCACTCCAACGAGCTTCGCTCGAAGAAAGCTTGGCTGACCTGTACAATCGCTTCTTTTTGTGTGATAGTCGTCTTATGTTAGCATTATACCAAGGAGCGTCTGGATTGTTAATTATTGTGCGAATAGGAATGTACTTGTCTGTCAGGTGCGCAACTTTTTTTACGAACATCGCCCAGTTAGCTTCTACTGCACGTGGGTCAAAGTCCTGAAGAAAAATGTCAAGAAATTAACATAATATGTTATTAATCGCGTCAAAGACTGCTTTATTGTAATTACGGATAGCTTCTGGTCTTTTGACATGTGTAGGTTGTCCGAGGTATAACCCAAAGGAAAGTAAGGAGTGGTCGCTCATTCCTGGAACGTGAGTGATGTTGGAAACAAGGTCGGGATGTGAAGTGAGAACAAGGTCAAGTGTATTAGCAACAGAGTTCGTTGTTCTTGTCGGTTCAGCGACCAGCTGTTCGAGAGAAAAAACCGAGCACATATCTAAAAATTCTTTAGCTAGCTTGGAAGGTGGATGCATTGTAGGGGCAGTGTTAGACCAGGTTATGTTCGGCATATTAGGTTTTGGTTTTGTGGGGTTTAACGTCCCAAAGCGACTAAGGCTATGAGAGGCGCCGTAGTGAAGGGCTCCAGAAATTTCGACCACCTGGGGTTCTTTAACGTGCACGTGCACAGCACACGGGCCTCTAGAATTTCTCCTCCAAAGAAATTCTAGCCGCCGCGGCCGGGATCGAACCCGCGTCTTTTGGGCCAGCAGCCGAGCACCATAGCCACTGAGCCACTGCGGCGGCTGTTCGGCATATTAGAATCTCCGAGCCGAAGTAAAGGGCAGTTTACGTACCGAGAAGAAACGATGTTAATGATATCATGTAATTCGTTAACGAAGTTATTGATGTAGGTAGGGGGCCAGTAACAGACCCCAATAATAACTTTCTTATGATTCAAAGTGACACATGCCCAAACAGTTTCTAAAGGGGTGTTAACGTGAATGCACTGCGAGGTGAAACGTTTTGTGATAGCGAGCAGAACGCCTCCTCCTTGTCGCTCAATGCGATCGCAGCGATAGATAGAAAAATCTTTTGCTATCAGAAAGAGTTCGTGGTCTCGAATTTCGGAACGCACCCAGGTCTCTGTTACTACTAAAATATCAGCGCTGCAGGTGTCGATGGCGGAATTAAGACATGTCACGTTTGCTTATAATACTGCGGATGTTAGTAAAAATAACGGATATCTCTGAAGAAGAACGCCCACATCCCCTCGCGCGTCCCTACGAACTGCCGTGTGGCGAACTAACAGGGTTATCATAGACTGAAGGCGGTTGTTGAGCGTGCTCTTTAGCTGAGTTAGTGGGATGGTTATCACTTGAAGGCAGCTGCTGCGCATGCTCTTTAGCAGAGTTAGATTCAAGATTATACAGGTAATATTTCTTATTCATTAGAAGTTTGTTGTGTCGCAGCTGAAATGGAGCGCCACCGGATTCTCTTTTCGCATACTCGGTTAATTTCTTCCGAGCAAGACGTCTGACAGGTGAATAATCTTCATTTACTGTGACGCCGTTCTCCTTTAGGTCTTTGCGGGCGGAAAGGACCATTTCTTTGAATTTGAAATTTGAAAATTTAACAATGATTGGGCGCTGTTTTTCTGGCGAGTATTGACCTAGACGATGAGCGCGTTCGAAAGCTAAATCTTGAAGAGTATCAAACACGTCAGCCAAAACTGCTTTTACCTTTTTTTCTCACTCTGCCCACGATTCCCGACAATCATCTATTCCATACAAAATAAGATTGCACCGTCTTGATTTATCCTCAAGTTCGGTCAGCCGTGATTGCAAAGAGGCGGTATTGATAGCTAAAGATTGTACTGAGGTTTGTACAGTAGCCAAATCGTCATCAATTTGGTCGAGCGAGTTCGTTTTATCTTCAAGGTCGTCCAGGCTCTTTTTGATAGCGCCAATTTTCATTTCAATGTTGTTTTGACTAGCTTTGACAGCCTTTATGTCGGCGACCATATCGGTTTGGCCTCTTGCTGCTTCCACGGATCGAGCCTGAACATCTTTTAAGATATGAAATATGACCTTCATCTCCTGAGATGGCTCATCAGGTAAAGACTGTAGTTCAGCCATTTGGGATTGGAAGCGAGTCGGGGGTCCAAGGTTCAGTTCAATATCACCAGAGCACAGTAGTAAAAAAACCATTGTGAAACAGTTAACAGCAATGTCCCAGAGCTCTTGTGGGCGCGGGAACAATAATAAGAAACGGTCATCGCTCCTTCTGGCGTACATAGGAAAAATATTACTGACCTGTAATGCGCAACAGCGCGGAGCGTGAGACATGGTGTCGGTGATGGCCCCGCGCCCACTGAAGAAACCGTCGGGCTGGCAGCGTCTTATATCGTGGGCGGTGGTTGACGTCACCGTGGATCTCGATGATGCGCAGAAGGCGGGAATGACGAGCGGGTCAGTACAGTTGGTATGGTGCTGGCGATGGCGGTGCGGTGTTGATGGCATCAGGCCGGACGGGCATTCAGGTTCGTCAGAGGGCATAGATGTGGTAGCCAGCAGGAAAAGCGTATGATATGGTATGGTATGGTATGGTATGGTATGGTATGGTATGGTATGGTATGGTATGGTATGGTATGGTATGGTATGGTATGGTATGGTATGGTATGGTATGGTATGGTATGGTATGGTATGGTGTGTACTTTAACGTCCTGCAGCTTCGCCTGTGCTATGAGAGGCCACAGCGGTGGGACGCGGATAAATTTCGACCATGGGGGATCCTATTCAACGTGTATACAGTGGGAGCTGTAACAGAGGGCATCATCAGAGAGTGAGAAAAATGGAAAACGCAGCGGTAGTCGGTAGCTGTCTTTTAGCAAGCGTCGGCGCCAAGTTCACAAGATTCCAAAACAAAAATCTGCAGCATTTATCTCGTGCCCAACACGTAAGTTATAGGTAAAGGCCGCACATTTCGGTTTAAACCGACAATTAAAAAAACTGCAGTACTGCAGATTGGGCTAGTTGGTGCGGATTCATAGTGATTGTTCAACAGCGCAAACACACACAGACCAAGAAGGAGACAAGACACACACAGCTTCTTGGTCTGTGTGTGTTTGCGCTGTTGAACAATCACTATGAATTAAAAAAACCAACAAAGGTGCGCTGAACTGAGCTTCGAGATTCGGTTTCAACAGAAAAAGGTCAGTATTTGTGGCATGCAAGGCATAGCTAGCTAGCTCTTGAGAACAGGCTACACTCAAAGTTAGCTATTACCTAAGTAGGGATACCAAGGGCATCACGCGATGGTGGTGATGTTGGATAAGGAGTGCAATTTTGTGATTGCAGGCATTTCTGCGCTGCTTACATGCTTCTGTACACTACGAAGAACTGCATGATGACCTAATTTCAATGCATTTCATTTTGTTTGTTTTTGAAATCGCTATTCTATGCGGATGTGATAAAAATCGAATAGAATGGAAGGAAAAATATTGTGGCGTACAGGCAGTTTACCTGCTTCGTACTGTCTGCAAACTCAGAGCACAAAGGGCGGGTATTGCTCCAAGAAAGCCGAGCGCCATGTATGGCGACGTCGTTGTTTTCGTCTCCACTTCTGCACATGACTAGAAATATTTTCATATAAAAAGTAGCAGGTAGTACATAAAGTTTTTGAGTCCGAAGAAACTTTTGATAAGGTTCCCCACAAGCTACTCTTCCTAAAAATTTCGACGATAAACTTAAACACATCTGTATTTTATTGCATCGAAGATTTTCAGACTGACCGTTCTACAGTTTTTGATGCTAAAGATTACTCTTCTACTTTCACCCCGGTCGTCTCCTGTGAACCACAAGGTACCCTACTAAGCCCTCTTTTTTTTCTCATATGTATTAATGACCAACCAAACTGCATACCTTCGAATATCCATCTTTTTCGCCGACCATTGGGTTATTTATCGTCCCGTACAAAACCTACTGAATATTTAGCTGTTCAGAACCATGTGGCGAAAGTCCAGGTATGGTGTCAAAATTGGCTAATGACTCGGAATGTTAACAAAACACCTCTAATTATCTACCACAAAAACCAATACTATCTTTTTCGTAACTATTTACTGAAGGGGTCAGCTGTTTTTTCAGCCTCCTCTTTGAAATATTTAGGTGTTCACATTTCCAGTGATCTCAACTGGTTTTCTCACAACAGAAACATTACTAACGATGCTAACTACAGTCTTGGCTTCCTTCGACGTAACCTTATTCATGCACCTTCTAACATGAAACAGCTAGCATACGTAACCATTGTGAGGCCCAAACTGCTGTACGCATGCGCATTATGGGATCCGCATCACCATCACCTAGCAGATACCATTGAATCGACTCAAAACTGTGCTGCCAGATTTATCTTTTCTATTTACTCCCGAGAAACAAGCGTCTAAATGTTGACGCTGGTCTTTCAAGTCTAGAAGCGCACCGAAAAATATCTAGACTGCTTGTTTCACAAATTCTATCATGTCTTATCACCTAGAGCTACAGTCATCCGGCCAATTAATCGGACCACCAGCCGCGTCATCCACACCACGGCCGTTTAGCCGCTACATGCCCAAACTACGACCAACCTCAACTCCTTTTTTGTAAAGACTGTCATCGACTGGAACGATCTTCCCGCAGACGTCATCCTTCACTCTAACCCCAGCCACTTCAGAACTGCTATCGAACGACTTTTCCGGTAGTTCATGTACAACGCACCCCTCCTGTAAAACCCCTCCCCCATGGGTCGTTTGAGGCATTAAAAATTAATGAATAAATAAAACTGGCTACTCTCCGTCTTTATTTGATAAAACTTAAGCCATAGTGACTAGCTAACGTTTTTCCCTTGATTTTAGCGCCAGCATTATGACAATCAATGCTTCTTGCTTATCAATAATGTTAAAGGCAGAAAACTGAGCTTCTTCCGTCATTCACCACTTAAACGATACTTTTCGTTGTCGATCACAATTATTGAAATTCGCTTCTAGGCAGGTGTCGACGGTCTTCAAGTCCGCCTCCTTCAGGCCGGATATTTTCCAACTCCTGATATGGATGTCTCCCTTCTCTCTTGTATATTCCTTTACGCTCCCCACAAATTAAACTTGGCCTAGTCAATGTTGCCACCATCCACAAACTAACGTCAGTTTACTGCGTAGCTTTAAAACAACCGCGGTCCTATCTATACTGCGCCCAGAATGAGTCCTTCGTAAAGCCGCCATACAGCATGTTTTGAGGCACCTGCTTTGGTGATGAACGTCCTTATTAGGGATACCAGGCTTGTGGATTAGTGACTTCAATATGTCTGCACTGCAACGCTCCTCTAGCCTCTCTCTCTGTGCGACTAGCAGGGATGCGGCAGCTTTATGCCAGTGGACGGGTCCATCGTCTTTTATCGCCTATAATTTATTGCTACCCACTCTGGTAGAAAGACAGCATTCACGATTGCCGTTGGTCTGAGCATGTTTATTAGGGCTGCCTACGGTTTATACTTCAACTATTCATTTTGGGATTCTTTCTATTCAGTCCTCCCTGTTCCACATAGCCAAGCGATTCTTAGCGCTCAAGAAGGAGACGAAGACTGACCGAAAACACACAACAAGGTGACTTGTGTGTTTTTTTTTTGCTAGTCTTGCGCGCAGCGAATCATTTGGTATGTGTAACCAACGAGCCCGCCAGTTCGTGCTGTGCAAAGCAGCCAGCCGTCGTTACCGGAGCTCACTACTGACAGTGCTTGTTTAGCATTCAGTCTTGATTTCACAAGTACCAACAGCTAAGAACACAATGGCAAGGAATGAATATGAGAAATAATCGTTGCATAATACTGTCCTTTCACACTGTAGAGTCCCGCGGAGGTTTTTCAAGTAAATCTAAAGGGAGGGTGTGGTTTCTCCTTGTTAAGGCTCGTGAGGTTACTTTGTGTCCCTCTACTTTTTCTACCGCCGCGGTGGCTCAGTGGTTACGGTGCTCGGCTGCTAACCCGAAAGACGTGGGTTCGATCCCGGCCGCGGCGGCTGAATTTCTTTGGAGGAGAAATTCTAGAGGCCCGTGTACTGTGCGATGTCAGTGCACGTTAAAGAACCCCAGGTGGTCGAAATTTCCGGAGCCCTCCACTACGGCGTCCCTCATAGCCTTAGTCGCTGTGGGACGTTAAACCCCATAAACCAAACCAAACCATCTACTTTTTCTTGTGGGGGAATACGTTGTGGCTGCACAGTGCTAAGGGCGTGTTTGCTCCAAGGGAGCTCTAGGTGCTTTTCCATCATTGATATGTTCCCGGCCTCTAGTCCTTCAGCAACGGATCACGGTTTCGCTACAATCTGCCACTCGCTGACCGGTTCACACTCTGCGAAGTTTGGCTGTCTGTTCGTCCATGTGTTCGTCACCAGCTACCCCGTGGTTTCCGCACGATGTCCACCCTTTCCAACAAATGAGGCCTGAAAGCATTTCATCCTTGAAAATGGCTGCTTAAAATGCAAGAAAACAAATACTTGTGGAGTCGTGCTTTGTGCCACACATCAAAGCCTCGGAAAGGTTCTTATTTATATTGCCTGCATTACCGTCCTGTACTTGAGTTTACGATCAGAGATAGGAAGATATCATAAGATATCATAACTCATCACATATTTCACATAATCCGTCAATTAGCACGCCTCCCTTCGTCTCTTTTTTATTTTTTCCATTTTTTTTTGTTCTTGACTTTGCTGCTACTCTCGTGCCATTCGGATGTTTTCTTACTTATGTTTTCCTGCGATGTTACTGTGTTTGCCTTAATCGCGCTATTTTACTCATTGTTCCCCCGTTCGGTGAGCACATTACCCTTTATTGTAGTGCTTTATTTAGTGCCGCGTATTCTTTTTTTTTTGCTGTTTTTATTTCCCCGTCGTTTCTTCTTCTCTACTAATTTGTTGATATATTTTTTATCATGACTGTATGTTTCCCTTTTGTTTCCTTTGGTTATTAATGCACTGCATAGATTAATTTCTTTTTATTATGATCGTATGTTCCCTTTTGTTTCCTTTGCTTATTATTGCACTACATTATCTTTTTTTCGCCCTCCTTACACAATGCCCAATGGGCCTATAAGGTATTTCAAATATATATATAAATAAGGATTCAGAGTACTAACGCTTGGTTAATATCATCCCAGTCCAAATCAGGGAGAAGAAATGGGCTCGCACAGGGGATGTACTGCGAAGCCAGGATAACCGAGTGTCGTTAAGGGATTTCAAGAGAAGCAAGGCTGTAGAGGGCGGCAAAAAGTTAGGTGGGTGGATGATATTAAGGAGTTTGCGCGAATCAAGTGATCTACACGACAAGGTAAAGAGAAGAGATATGGCAGAAGCCTTGGTGTTGGAATGGGCGTAATCAAGCTGATCATGATGAACTCAGTTTGTTTTTGTGGCCTGTTTTGCTCATTATAGCTATTTTTCCGTAGCACAAATGACGTGCAAAGCAGGGTCGCACTCTCTATAAGTTGCAGTGGATTAGCGTACGTATCACCGTCCGCAAAATGATAAAACGGCATTCGTTATAAACGTTGTTTGTTGTTTGTTTGTTTATTGTGCTTAAGGCAGTACAGAAGTAGTGCCAAGGGGCACAGGCAAAAGGCGATAGCAATGAACGCCTGACTGGGCCAATGTCCCTGCAAAACTTGCAGCACATACAGCGCACACATAGGAATGACTGTAAATAAAGCAAACTTGCACATGAACTGAGGCAATCTGTCGATTACAGAGGAAATTAAAAAGAGCGGGATTGAATCCAGCACCAAGTAGGCAAATTATTCAATTGTGTAAACTAAGTACAAAATAACTTGACAGAATAAGTTGAATAATAAAACACCGAACCAATCAGTGGGCATAAACTCACGCAGCGGAAAATAATAAGATCACAGGACAACACTGGATTAGGATATGCTATTCGCAAGCAGCATCATAGACCAAATCCTGTAGATATGCTTACGAGTTATACAGAAAATAAATTTACCCCTTTTTCCTGAAGGAAATCAAGGAAGAACAACAATTAATTATTTCGAGTAAAGGCGGGAAAACATTCAAGCAGTTAGGAATTTGCCAACCCTGAACTTCAGTTCACTGTCATTGGAACGTCTTAAGGAAGAGTTGTTCTACCTACATGAGCCTTTTTTATATATTACTCGACCACCCAGCACATTAGGTGCGTGTCAGTTCGTGCCAGAGTGTCTGCATCGCGTGTTCGCTCCGTTCGGTGACAGATTTAGCTTTACCAGGAAGTGCTGCGTCGACGGACAAAGTGTTAGGAAAACCACGGAAAGGCAAAGTCACTCAGGAGTTGGTTGTTTAACCACGCTCTGGCTCTCGTTGATGACATGGGTGAGGAGAAGGGAAGGAGGATGAATAATAACGCACAGAAGTTTTGGGTCTTTAGGAGCAGCTGGCGATGAAAGGTGCAGCACTCTCGAAGGACCCAAAGTTTTCTTTCCTGAAGTAAGGCTTCGCGTTAGGAGAGTTGCGGTAATCTTGACGGTTTATTCTTGATCTTTTTACTTCTTCTGTAACACGTCAGACTGCCTCCTGAGCGACCGCCATAAAAAAAAAAGAAGCGATAACGAAACTGTATTTTTCATTAGTACTACTTTCAAAATATATACCGAAAAGAAAGATAAAGATACAGTTAAATATTGCACGCATGATGATAGATTAATCCTTCCTCAAATCCTTCCTTCCGCCTTCTCAAAGCAATAACAGGAGAAAAATCCCTCTCACAACTTACGAAATAAAAAACTCTGCCTCTCCCGTAAACGAGAGTAGAGTAAGCATGAAATGTTTACGGGCCTAATGTCATCTCGGTGGACACCCGAACCGCACCGTACAGGAAGGGAGGAACGCCACCACCCGTTCAGCGCGATGCCTTGCCATTTGAACGCCAGGTTTTTTGAGGAAAGGAAATGGCGCAGTAATTCTCTGCCATCTCGGTGGACACCCGAACCGCACCGTAAAGGAAGGGAGGAACGCCACCACCCGTTCGGCGCGATGCCTTGCCCTTTGAACGCAGCGCTTCTCCCCCGGATCACGTATGACAACGAAGTGTAACGTGGCATTTATGTGCTTTTTGCACGCCTTATTAGAAATCGGAAATTATAATTCCGTGCATTATCAAACCCACAGCTCCACTGATATCTTGATAAACATTCAGAAGGCACTGGCAGCAGTTATTTTTTGTCTCGTTTGGAGACCAACCGGTGCTTGCATGCCGGTCGCGTAGGAGGGCTTAGAGAGTCTCGTTAAATCTCGTTAAGTCTCGTACGGTGCCCGGATGTTCTCGTTTCAGAGCCCGGATGAGTGGATTTCAGTGCCCGGATGAGTGGATTTCAGTGCCCGGATGACGGGAATTCAGTGCCCGGATGACGGGAATTCAGTGCCCGGATGAGTGGATTTCAGTGCCCGGATGATGGCTCTAGGTCTCGGCGTGACGTCACCACACTGCCGACAACGGGGGCTAAAAGCATTTCATGCTTAATACATGCAGAAAAACAAACCTGCGAACAAATTACGGTACCCAAATACTATCTTATCGTATAGCAGAGTTCTTAAACAAACATCCTTTTATCAGACAAATGCTAGAAGAGAATATGCAACCATTGCTTTTAAGAACACTCTCCTTGATTATTTACTGCCATAGCAAACTTAGACTGATAGTGTTTTTTGAATGATTTAAATTCTGTTGTGCATATTTGCTTGTCTTTTAAGTTCTTAGACTTGTGCTTTATGCCGTCTTAAGAAACATGTTAAAGAAGTTTTCCTTTTTTTCAGAATGCTTTTTCACTTGTTTAATGTGCTCTTTTAAGTACGATGCTAAAGTTGTCGTTGAAGCTTTCTCTGTGTGCTGTGGCGGTGCTCGTACTGCATTGTCTGAACAAGTGTCAACTTCTGGGAGTGGGGGGGATGGGCGGTACGGCACTTTGGAAGGCATCTCACTGCTTTTTCGCCATTCTCCCAGACATCTGTACCTGTCTAAATAAACTTCTTATCTTATCTTATCTTATTATAACCATCATGTTTTATATTTTAGCCTTCCTAAAAAACAAATGCTGGTGTGAGCTGTGGAGCAGAAAGCCTTCTTTCTTCTCTTCATATCGCAACACGCAGGGTTACAGGAGAGCGGGAAGCCTGAAGTACAGTGCCCTAGCGCTATTTTGTGTCGACATTTTGGCAATTTTATGTTCAAAGAAACTTTACGCGCGCCAGCCTTCTCTTTCCTGAGTGTGCTCTGGCTTAAGGTTGTTTCGTTAAAAATATTACTCCTCACAAAACAGCCGTAAAGTTAAAAGACCGCGAGCAAGGACGTCAGAAGATTATTCTTAAAGCAAAATCTCTCCTCTAGGTCATTCATTTTTGTTAATTAGCAGCGCAGTGCTGTTGGTTACGCGCCGCGCCTATCTTAGACCCAACAAAACCTCAGGCTCAAACCATGCTCCTATTGTGACGCTAGGAACGTTTCATGTAGTTTGGCTTACGGTGATAATAATGGTGATAAGCCGTCATCAGCATAATCTTAATTGCGACGCATAGGGTTTACATTTCCACACACGTTTATGTGGGACACCTTTCACCTACATCCGCAGCGTTATGCACAAAACCGTTCTACATGCAGAGGAAATGTCCCAGAATAGTTTTGATCGATGACCTACCCTTCGGCTTCACTGCCACGCTGGCTGCTCTGCGCGTGTATGTACCGATAATTCTGGACAAAAGCATTTTTGAACGAGAAAGGGTTTATGGGAGCAATTTTGTCACATACTGTAAGATATCACTACAACAATCAATATATCTGCAGATCTCCAGTCGGCAGGCTTGAAGTTTTTTAAGGCGGAAGCCTCTAATGCGTCGTCGTTGTAAGCAGGAGTTATCGACAGAAATGTCACGCTTTTCAATTGGTCGAAACGGTCGTGACGTCACAGTGCGCGAATTTCAATTCAAACGGGGCCAATTGTACTTTGGCTAGTAACCACGTAATTAATTAAAGGAATCGTATAGCAATGCTCCAAGTAAGTGGCACTGAGTTTAGTTAATTGCTTAATTAACCACATAGCCTAATTAACCCTTCTAGTCAGGCCAGATAAATAAATAAATCCGAGTAGGGAATTCTTCGAGTTCGAGAATCGAACCCCGCTCTCCGGAGTGCCAGGTGAGCATGCTAACCACTCCTCCATGCCAGCTCGATGGTTTGGAATAAACAAAGTCAATACGGTGTCTTAGTTTACTCCCATCTTCCTCCCTTCCCGTTACGGCGAGGTTGAGGTGTCCACCGAGATATGTGAGACAGATACATTTCCTTTCCCCAAAAAACAAAATTTACGGACGAGCACAGCGTAGAGCCGAACGCGCGATGGCATTCTGCGGACTCCCTGGCAGCTTTGCTAGACGCTGTCGCCGTTCCACTCTTAGAGGCGAAGCTTAACATCTTAACCACACATCAGTGACACAAGCAGCAACACCGCACTTAAGGCTTCCGAATCATCGCACACTCTAGGTCAACAATTTAAGGATGAACCTTTCCCTGCCATTGTGGGTGCAGCACTCACGCCCCTACAGCGGCTAAGATTTCCGAGCAGGCGCGCACTAAACTGAAGAAAGAATGGAGGAAACTAGAACGTTCAACTTATGCCAAAACCAAAATGCTAGTTAGCTGTCATCAGCTTCGGCACAATCACCAAATAATCTTTTAGTTATCACGCCGATGAACTTCTAAGCACATCGATGTTATACTCGCATTAAAGTCCTTCTTCCATCTCTCTTGCCCAACGAGCTCCCACTTACTCCTTGCAGGCCTATCTATTATTCTTGACCTGTGTAATTTCTCCTGTCGTACATTAATTTCTTCTACCTACAACATTAAAGTGGTAAGCCCGGCGCAGCTGCTGTGATGAGACTGTCTTCAAAGGATGAATTCAACATACGTATTGAAGTTTTGATTTTATAAAAATTCTATTTCACAAATTTTTTTGTCCGTTCAGTATAATGTTTACCACAAGAAGGGGGTACCAGGTATGTATAAACCTTCCGCGAACGTAACGAAGGAGCAACAGAACAAGACAGGGTGGCGAAAGGTGCCGGAATGGTCTCATTTTAAATGTCGTTCAAAATAAGCTTCAAATAGTAAGACGACTGAATGCATTTTCTGGTTATCGAATTTACAATGCAAGCAATAAGCCTAAACACAGCCAAGCTCAGCCAAAGCAACAGGTCCGCATTGGAACCATAATTCGAAGCCAGCTGTTGCCACCTATGCGTGTAGTTATGTGCAATGCTTCTTTCCAAGCAATGCACAGACGCTCAGCTCCAGCTTCAGAGCTGTTAGAAACACGGCCCTGGTAAGGATGTGCATCGCGACTCAATGCCAGCAAAAGCATTCGAGGCTCTTTCTATTGCGTTCGTGAGCCGTTACCTTTCTTTGCTCGTATCCAGTCTAGCCTCGTGTCGATAACGCCTCGTATTCTCGCCATTGCTGTTGGGCGCGTTTGGAGAACCACTGCCGAGGAAAGTGCGGCTTATTTCAGAATAGCATGAACAAGAACATTATCAAAAGCATTGCTCCAGTTATATAGCATGCGAGTAAAATGGAGAGCGGAGGATTTTTGTTCATGGGATCGGTAGGAAGAAAAGGAAGCACAGGTCCTGTCGTAAACATTTCCTCGCCCGCGGCACCGGTGGTGAGCTGCGGCGTATCCCCAATGGAGATTTTCGGGAAAGCACGCAGGCTTCGAGAACAACAACCAGTACTCGCTGCCGTTCTTGCTCGGGGCGTTCATGTCTTCTCGCATATCTGTAATATTTTCCATTTCGGGCGCTCGTGTCTCCACGTGCGCGCATGTGTGCGTGTGTGTGACTGGAATGCTCCTGGACTTTATCTGTTTTCTTGACAACTTTTCGAGTTTCTAGTTTGCTTGCTGTCGTTAAGGTGGCGCCACAGTCAACCATTTTCTCGCTAGGCATGTCGACACCGGTAGGAGAGTTGTCAAGGAAAGTGGCCAGAATAGGGTACGAAAAGAGGATCAGAAGGAATAGCGAGTGAATAGGAGAACGCGAAAGTGCCGACAAAAGGTGAAGGATGACTCTCCTGGAAACCAGCGGATGAAATGGAGTTTCTCTGTTTCTGGATTGCCTCTTTGCAATATCTTTAATTTCTTTTCCCTGTCTTGGGAAGTCACCTTCTTTATTTCATGCTTTTGCTTCTACTTTTCCTTTTTTCTTCTTGCAAATCTTACTTTTAACGATAAAAGCAGTGCCAGTTTTTTTTTAATGGTGATTTTTATCGTTTTATCTTCACCCTTTTTTTTAGGAGTTCGCGACTTTTAACGTTACTGCGCGTAAGTTACTGCTAGTTGGTATCGAGTCACATATTATGTTGCACACTGAGCGTACGGTTCTTTCACTTTGCGTATTTTACTGTTCGGTAGGGTTTTACCTAGTACTGAGTGCTTTAAGAACTTCTTGATTTAATAACATTCGATTTCCTTCAAAACCTTCAACCAATGCTTGTTTTTGAAGGCTTGCGCTTATACTTATTGCAGCAGACCTAGGCAATAATGACAAATTTCTTAAGCTTCACTTATGATTGACTTGATAGCGAGTTCGGAGCAGACTTCCCTGTAGAAGCGAAATATGTCTGTAATTCGATGGCATACCTTAAGGATTGAATACCAGTGCAACAAAAACAAAAAAGGAATCTTTGACGACACTGTAACGCTTCATAGAGAGTAGCATGAAAAAAGAATGTTATTTTCTACTTAGTTTACACTGTTATACGTCTCAAGTGTTTCTATAGCTACAAGCAGCTCGTAGTCTACCTTACAGCACCTCTCTCTGGACTTAACGTTGCACTCTTGACACAAAAAACTTCAGCAGTTCACCTAACTTTGATAGCTACGAAATACGATTCAACCATTAATGTAGCTACCACTCTGGGAGATTCCTTCGGGATATTTCCCGCGGTTACAGCAGCGCTGATTGGCATTCAAGATGAAGTGGGAGCAGGTGTCAGGATTGGGTAGAAGTCACTGCCTAGTGATCTTCAGCTTTCTGTCGGTATATACCCACCTTTATTTTCGCTTTGTTTCTTCCTTATCTATCTCGATATGGTAGACTAATATCAAATTTTGCTCTTACGACGCCTTTCTAGAGTGGGTACAGTCGTTTGCTATTATTCCTTCCATTTGCTTTAGGCTCTTTACTCACACTTCGCTCCACCCCGTCGCTTCTCTTGTCCTTTACCTGAGGAGCACGTTCCGCTAGAACGTACAGCACACTTCTCAAATTTTTGTTTGCTTTCTTTAAGTTCTACCTCATACCCCTCTTGGCGTAGAGCGTAAGAAATCGCTCTTTTCTCCTCCCATCTTCTATTCCCCCTATTTTAATATGGAACCTTTTATCTTCCTTCCCAATTTTTTGTTCACCTATGAGCCTTTTCGAATCATTCACTTTTTTAACGTCTCCTTTCACTTCAACCTAAGTGCGCAAACGTTAAAGCTGAATACTTTCTGCTCTTCTCTTGATTACCGGATAATGCCTTTTGTGGGTGTCGATTTTTATGAGGTGCGCACAATGTTTTACAGCTCAGCATGTTCTGCAGATATTTTCCAACCGGGAAGCTACGAATCCTCTGCAGTCTTCTGATATATGCGTTAGGCCTCGTCTTTGCCACATTGTCTTCCAACAGTGAGTGCTAGCGGCAGTAAATCAAAGTACTGCTTGTCGATGTTGACTGAAAGGTGGTCTCAAGGAGTGAATGACCTAAACAAGAGTAGAAGCGTCGCCACTGTTTCCTGCCACTGTGTAAACTAAGGCAAACAAATGTAGTGCGGGTAAAGGTCAGCAGTACTTCACACATAGAAAAGCGGTCCCGTAGCTAGCATTTTGTACGACCTCGAACATGCGTTTCTGCATCAGTAAACTTTTTAACAGTGTCCTTCTGTGTTCTTTTCTCTGAACAATATTTAGTAATACTGACGGCGGAGTGTACTGCCGGTACAGTTTGAAGTCAACAAGCTACTCCCCCGTGCTGTGAGCCGCTAAGTCAAGAAAAGTCTTTTTTTTATTGGTCCGCGTTATTGTTTACTTTCATTTCCCGTTTCAAGCGCCGTACACGTACATCAGTGAATAAACACAAAAGGGAAATGGTATAGAAACAGAAAGTTGAACTAAAATTATAGACTACACACCTGCATCAGAGAGACTAGCTATGCCAGGGCTTTCAGTGTGATAACCGGAGGCTTCGAAGCTTCCTACTTCCTCACCAACTTATAGCTCCTCCAACAACACCCCTCCCCCCTCTCCAAACCATGCATTTCAAGGAATGCGCGGTAGCACCGCGACACTACCACTCTGCCGTCAGCAAACTGCAGGCAATCAGGCCACAGGGGCGGTGATGCGGCCAGGGTTTAGGTCACATTGACTTATTAGCGTGCTACGGTTCACACGTTATCATCCCCATACTACTAAGCTACCGGGCCTGAGGAGGCTGTGATTGAACAACAAAGCAGAACGATAGAAACAAGCGAAAAACAAGTGCAATATGCATCGCCTGTATTGTATCCCTTTTATCCTACCGTCTGCCGTCACTCTACGCTGTTTGTCATTCAAGATAATATAAGCAATTCAAACTCAGCAATCGGAACTTCCATCTAGAAGACGGTATGTCCTGCTTCCCGCACCCTGTCCAAGCCACGCAGTAGCCAGGCCTGGCTACTGCTATCATACGCAGCAACCGCCGAGCAATCCGTTGCGCAATAACCACGGCCTACGTCGTTTAAAAGTCAGCATGCCAAGTTTCTAAGTCTAGTCATTGTATCTCAGAAAGCATCGGGCGGGCTACCGTGTGGATATAGGGGTGTGGAGGGAAATCTCTAAAAGTGTCCTGGGATTTCTTGGACGGCTCTCAAAACTACTGCAGCCTCAATCGAAGGAGGTAATCTGGAATTATATATTTCACTGGTGTCTGTACGCTCCCTGTGCGGACACTGATGAACGAAGGATATTGTAACGTCGACTGCTTACCTCAGTGTTGCCGCCTTTTCTCAGCAATTCCTATAGAAAGCATTTACGTCTTTACTTTTTTTGTACGAACAAGACTCCTTTTTTAACCCTATATGCTGAAACTTCAGATATTTGAAAAAAAAACTTATATTTTTTCATATAAATATTTATATCCTTTACAATTCAGAATCATCATTTTATTGGTGGAAATATTTCTGTCAACACCGACAGTTGAGCGGTCTTACACTATAGGATCCTAGGTAAATTTGGTATCTATTACGTGTGGTAAAGCTTCAACCATTTGACACCAACTTAAAATGGCATTTGTCATGAAGAGGTGTGCTTTCGTTATGACAATGCCCAAGAACTGTTTGTTTGACTTGCAGAGTTGAAATTTATTCATTCGGGTCAAAGTTTAAAACTGGCATCCAGATAAGACTGGCGGATCATTCTCAACCCACACAGCGCACATAACTGAAAGGACAAGACACAACCCTTGTAGAGGAATTTTAGAGCTCCTTAAATCTACTCTATATAGGGTTCAAGATTTTAAACAATAAACTTTTAGAGTTGCGACTCAAAAAAGTCGGTGTCCTACAAGTAGGACGCTAGGTTTCTATGAGATAATTGAGTCTTAATACACTTAAGACGAAAAGCAGCGTTAGAAGCTTTGCTTTCCACCATCTTCTCCTCCACGGACTGAACGAAAAGGCTTATTTCACAAACCTCCGAGGACTACGACAAATCGAAGAGTGTATTTTAGGCAACTGGACGATGCCCTCCCACATCGAAGCTAACCAAAGCGATGTCACCACTGAAAAGAGCCAAGCGGGTGTCATTTTCTTGCAATGACCATGTTTTCCAGACCACTGGAGTAGAAATCTCAGCAATGAAAAGAGCGCGACGCGCGCACTAATGAAAAAGCCATCAAGCCTTATTTCAACCTCGGCGATTTGATGCCCGTGTTCGTAATTCAGCCAACTAAGAAGATCGCTTTGCGAGAGAGGATGTGGGAAACTATTCCCAGTAATTAGCAATCTATATTCAGGGCCAGCGGCCGCAGAACATCACGATGTGAGGAAAGGCAGAAGCTGCCCAGCAGGAAGATAATGAGATATCGATAGCGCGTTAGAGAGGAAAGAAAAGGAGAGACGGAAATAGTTTTTTTTTTTTGCAGTTCTGTTTATTTGAAGCACTCGATCACCACCATAAAGCGTAGAAATGCGTTGTAGCAAGAAACCAAAACATTAAAGATAACTAACATGATTGTTCGTTATGTGAATCGCAGCTTTGAGCATGGTGCTAAACGCGGCTCGCAGAACTTGTAATACCGGCTATGGTTACAAAATCTTTCACAGTTACGCGTTACACGGTAGGCGAAAGAACAGAAACAAAACAGTCTGTCGCATGCCACTGCCTGTGAATCGATTTAGTCGCTGAAAGCTGTTCCTACTGTTCACTCGGTTGATCTACTGCGTCCTCTCCTAAATAAAAGAGAGGCAGGCTTCTCCTTTATTCATTAAAGTCTCTCTCTGTCTCTCTACTGTGTCCTTAAGCGTCTGATCTCCATCTTTTAAAGAGGATTTTCCTTGCGCCACCCGCAGTCCATGTTTCGGTGCCATATAAAGTAATTTGCGTGTTAGTACTATCACACAAACCAAGCCCATGAAATCCGAACAAGCTCTTCTAGTTTATATTTCATCTACTATATACATGCTTCGGGAAGCGAAACGCTCAAAACCACCGCGGGAATTTGAAACATTCGGCCTATCTCATTGGTTTTCTACGGCCGTCTGAAACAGAGTGCGTGTAGGATGCTTTTATAGTTTGTATTGTGCAGCGAGAAGAAAGACTCGTCCATTGGGATTACCACGTTCACTCAGAATCTCTTGGGACTCAATGGTTATGGTGCTCGGCTGCTGACCCGAAAGACGTGGGTTCAATCCCGGCCGCGGCGGCTGGAATTTCTTTGGAGGAAAATTCCAGAGGCCCGTGTACTGTGCGATGTAAGTGCACGTTAAAGAACCCCAGGTGGTCGAAGTTTCCGGAGCCCTTCACTACGGCGTCTCTCATAGCCTGAGTCGCTTTGGGACTTTAAACCCCATAAACCCAACCAAACCAAAAAATGACCAGCTCAAAATATTATTTATTTATTTATTTATTTATTTATTACAATACCCTCAGGGCCCGCAGGGTGTTATAGAGGGGGTGGGTGAAAAAAAATACATAGTAAAAAGTACAGGCAAAAGGCAAAAAAACATGATGCAGACGCTTGTTAGATGATATGCTTGGTGATAAGAGCCTTGAAAGATGACGCGTCTTCAATGCAGGCGTAATGGGGTGGAAGGTGGTGCCACTCAGTGCTAGTCTTTGGTAAGAAAGAATTAAAAGCACATTCGTTTTACAAGTTGGGGTCGAAACTTTATGCGGATGATCAACACGTGATGACACGTATGATGGTACAGAAGAAAAAAATTCCTGTTTTAGTGTTTCGTTATGAAAGAAAATGCTGTGGAAAAGACTGAGGCGTGAAATATTTCTGCGAACTGCGAGATTAGTCAGAACAAGTTTATTTTTCATTAAAGAAACACTAGCCATGCGAGAATAGTTGGAAAGGATGGAACGAGCTGGCCGATTCTGAACAGATTCTATAGCATCGATTAAAGTGAGTTGTGCGGGGTCCCATATTGATGATGCGTATTCTAGCTTCGGCCGTATTAGTGTCTGATATACACCACGTTGTGTGGTGTTCGCAGCAGGCGGGCAACAGATGCTGACTTCCAGTTTTAAAAGAGGGGCATGGGACTAACCTAGAATAGTAGCATTTTGTACGCAATTCTCTTCTCATACGCAGTAAAAGCTGTACGTACTCGTACTTACGTGTCCATGAGATGGTCACAAAACTATCCACATAATGCAGGGAAAATGAAAGTCATGGCTCATGATTTCGCGACTATTTGTGATCGCCGATATGCTAGGACTTGCCGCGTGGTTTTAATAAGGTTCCCCTAAGGAAAGCCCAGTGTCCAAGCCAAAAATAATGTTTCAAACAGAGTTGCCAAAGCCAGGGTAATGAATGCACAAACCAGCACAATCACCCGTCGTACTGCGTTTTGAACATTTTGTTTATTGATTTATTCTTTTCTTGCTTTATTTACTTCCGACTAAGTTATTTATTTATTTATTTATTTATTTATTTATTTTTATATATTTATTTGCTTATTCATTCATTCATTCATTCATTCATTTCTCCTCTCTGTTTTCAACCATTTTCTTGCCTTCTTTATTTATTTTATCGTCTCTCCGCCTGCCTTTCCTGCTCTCATTTTTCCTTTACTACCTTCTTCAACTCCTCCATTCTTTTCTTCGTTCTTCCCTTGTCTCTGCCTTTTTAGCTTCTCTCTCCCTTCCCTCTGCCAATTTTCGACGACATTGCGTCAAAACTGCACTTCTATAATTAGGTAAGGTTTGCACTGGAATGATCGTATAATATTCAGGCCAAAGGTCCGTCTGGAGAAGCTTCCACTCAATCACGGGTGCCTTCGATGCACACACAATAAAACTCGAACGGGGGTCTGTGCCCGAATGTCTTCAAACACGGTGCATCCTTCACGAGCAACGCCGTTGCAGCCATTGTAGCTCCAGTTTGCAGGATAAAAACGAAACTTCGAATGCAACCACGGTTCTTTTCGAACCCGGGCCGTCCTTGGGGCTGCTGCCTTCTGCCACTGGGGGCGCGGCGCACGGCCCTGCCTCTCCCTTTCCCACTCACGGAGAGAAATTGAATTTCGTTCGGCGCAGTGGGAGGAGGAAACCCGGTAGCCTATCCCTTTCTTCCCTTCTTTCTTCAACCTCAGTGTGTCCTTCCGCCTTTGTTCTCGTATATTCCGCGCCTGTCAAACTGCTGTGCGCTCCATAGAGGATGCCAGGAGGAAGAGGGAGTCGCTGCGGTTGGGGAGCGTGACCCGCGCTAAGGCAGAAACCGGAAGGTCGCCTTGCGCCGGACGGAGAACGCCTTGGAAGGAACTCCGGCAGGAAAACCTGTGGAAAGAGGGATAGGAGATTGGGAAGCGGGAAACGGGTAGGATCGTTGCTTTGCTGAGCACGAGCCCTGCTCGAGCTCGTTCTTCTGTCGACTGTCTCCTTCGTTTGGATATTGTACATCATCTGATGCAATTGTGATTTTGGGCTTAGTTTTCTTGAAAGCAAAAGGATGACGTGCGGGGCATACAGAACTGAGTTCCTGTGCCTGGTATTGCGGTTGCAGTTGACGTTAACGCTCTGTTTTTGCTCTACCTCTTTGTTAACTGGGTTTGCTTCCGCTTGCGTCTCTGACTTTTTTCTGTAGTTAATCATCGATAATTCCTGGTGGACGGATGAGATCCAAAAGTTTGCAGGGATACGGTAACCGCAGCTGGCAAAGCACAGGGTTAATTGGAGAGACATGGGAGAGGCCTTTGTCTGCAGTGAGCATGTATTGTATTGTATTGTATTTCATTGCATTGTATTCTATTGGGTTTTATGGCGCATAAGCAACTCATGCTATCATGCGCCGAACATATGGTCTAAATTTTTGAAAAATTGGGTGTCCTCAACGACAGTCCTTGTGCGGACAAGGACTCCGCGGAGCCCAACACATCAAATCAAAGACCTCGGCCTTCTTCTCAGGCTCGATAAGAATGGATGAGGTGCATCACAAAATGCGTCTAAGAAGGGGGTAGGAATTTTTACAAATTTATTTATTTATTTATTTATCTTTTACCCACAGCGCCATTTGGCATTACAGTGGGGGGGTTGATACAGCAACACAGCACATAAATACAGGTAAATACAAAAAAAGAGAAACAGCAGCCCAAGCATTCACAAAGTAAGCAAAGAACAAAATTGACGCAATGCGCATCTATGTACAGAATTTGGGTACAAGAAAGTCAACTGTGTTGTTCACCCAATAAACGTGCATTTTAGGAGAAAGCACCAACGCAGTAGACATAAAAAAAAACTTCGAACGTATATTTCACGCAGGTACACTGCGCATTGACACGAAGACACAGGTACACACAGTGGAACGCACGAAACGAAGAAGCAGCTCACAGATAACGACGCACCGTCTAGCTATGAAATGACGTGACGCTGTTCAAAGCGGTATAAAAGGATGCATTTGATGAGATGGAAGTAACAACGGCCGGCAAGCGGTTCCATTGACGAATGGTTTTCGGAAAAAAAGAGTCGCTGTATGCTGCCGTCCTGCACTTGTATTCACGTACTTTTTGATCATGGTCAAGGCGTGCGGATACGTAATGTGGTATGAAGATGTATGTTTCGCGTGGAATGCCAATGTGGGAGTAGTATATGTTATGGAAGAGTTTGAGCCTCTGCTTAGTTCTCCGCTGTTCTAGCGATTCCCAAACAAGGACTTTTTTTGCTATTGTTGCACTGAAGTTGCGTTCACATGACTTACCAAGTACGTATCGAGCCGCCAAGGACTGAACTTTCTCAAGTTTTTCTTTGTCACCTGTGGTAGGAGGATCCCACACTGTGCTAGCATACTCCAACACTGACCGCACATAAGTTTTGTAAAGGAGTTCTTTGGTAGCTTGCGGGAAGGAACGAGTGTTTCGGCGGAGAAATCCTAAGGATTAATGGCTCTCAGACATTATACTTTGTTTCAAATCGCCGCCGCCGTGGTGGCTCAGAGGTTATGGTGCTCGGCTGCTGACCCGAAAGACGCGGGTTCGATCCCGGCCGCGGCGGTTGAATTTCTTTGGAGGAGAAATTCTAGAGGCCGGTGTACTGTGCGATGTCAGTGCACGTTAAAGAACCACAGGTGGTCGAAATTTCCGGAGCCCTTCACTACGGCGTCCCTCATAGCCTGAGTCGCTTTGGGACGTTAAACCCCATAAACCAACCAACTAAACGAGCTTCTTTAAGGAAACTAAAAACAGACGAGGTGCAGCGGGCATGGTAAGGCTGATAATGATAATGAATTGCTGCCCTGGTTTTAGTTCCTTTTCTTTGTGCGACTTGCAACGCTTGCATGTACCGTACGATTTTTGCGTGATGAGTTTTCTGCGTAATTTCAATAATACCATCAAAAGGGTACTTGCATTCATTAAGACGAAGCCGGTCATGCATTTTTATTCCAATAAGAAAAGCGAACACAGACACACAAAAAAGAATTATTGCTGCAGTCCTGCTATACCAGCGTGTCTGGATTACATATGTAGCCGACGTTGTGCAGGTATGCAGTTGTAGCGGCGAGGATTTATTGACGCCTTAGAAATCTTTGTGGCTGCCCATCTTTTTTGCGCACCCATTATTTGCATTCACTAAATTTTTCAACAGTAGAAAGAAAGCCGGCACATTTTCGACTGTTTCGAACGCGAGCAGAATGCGCGTTCGAAACAGTGACGCGTATTTGTGACAGCCTCCATTGAATTGTTGCCGTCACGGCGAGGCGTTCCTTGTGCGCATGTCCTGATAAACCTGCTACAGATCAGTGCTGTACTTGAATAACGCATAGCCATGGTAGTGTTTAGGTTTGTTGAGAACATCAGTGTATCTTTAGCCCTCTGCTATAACTCTATCTCATTCGCCCCTTCAAGGTTGCGCCCAACCATGCTGTAGCTTTTTCTGCTTTGAACTTTTGAAGCGAAAAGCTTCACTAGGCTAGTCAACACCGTGGCTAGCGTGGGCCCCGTCGTCAGAAAAAGCCACAGGTGCGCATGCGTGAACTGCGTGACGTCACGGTAGACACCCGAACCGCGCCGTAAGGGAAGGAAAATGAATAGAAAATTGGTTTTAAGGAAAGGAAACGACGCCTGTCTCTCTCATATCTCGATGGATACCTTGGACCGCGCCGTAAGGGCGTTAAGGAAAATGAAATGAAATGAAAATTGCTTTTAAGGAAAGCAAATGCCTGTCTGTCATATATTGGTGTACACCCGAGAATAATGCACGCCACAGTACATGTCTCTAAAGCAGCCTTCTAAGACAGCACCGTATTCACTACACGCGCGGCTCCTCCTCCGCCTTGCCGCCGCTTTTCGCTTCGAGATATCCAGGCTTAACCATAGCTAAGCCATAGCCAATTTTTTTATTTTCTACGAACTACAACCTGTCTCTTGCGGCGGAGTTCAACGGTCGTCAGTAGAGCGCGAGAGGTTGCACCAACATTCCAACGCTATATTCTGTCATTCCACGCACAACAAACAAACGGCATAAAGCAGCAGAGAGAGAGAGAGAGAAACAACTTTATTGCCATAGATTGGAGGGATTTAGGGCAGGTGGGCTTGGTGTGGCCCCCAGGTGGGGGCGACTTCCTGGGCCCACGAAATGAGTGCCAGTTGGATGCTCTTGTCTGGCCTTTTGAGGAGTTGGTTCCATCCTTCTTCGGAGGGAGCTGGCAGTAAGGTTCGAGGGGCCGGATTTCCCGCGCAACCCCAGAGGATGTGTGCCTGGGTGGCGATTTCTCCCTGGTAACAATTTTGGCAGACGGGGTCATATTCCCCGTCTGTGATGAGTGAAAGTCTAGAATGGCTAAGGATGGAGTAGTCTGCAACCTGCGGAGCAAGCTGGCTTGCGCTCGATTCAAGTCGGGGTGTGAGGCGGGAACTGGCGTCTCATCTCTCTGTAGAGGTTGGTAATTTCGGCAAAGGTCTGGGGAGCCTCGGCAAGAGCGTCTGGATCCGTGGTGCCGGCCGCCCGGTTGGTTAGTCCTCGGGCTAGTCGGTCGACCCCTTCGTTTCCAGAGTTTCCCGCGTGGGCGGGTACCCAGACCAGGTTGATCTTATGGTCGAGAGTGCAGCCGCGAAGGATGCGTGCAGCGGGGTGGCAGATAAAACCTGCCGAGTAATTTTGTATCGCTCTTTTGGAGTCGCTTAGGACTGTGCGCGTACGTGGGTCAGCGATGGCCAGCGCGATGGCGGTTTCTTCTGCCGCTGTCGGAGAGTGAGCTACTACTGTGGCGGCGGTGACGAGAGTAGATTGTGGCGTGGTTGCACAAGCCACGTATGTGTTTGCACTTTGCCGTGCAGCATCTACGTATATTGCGTGTTCGTCGGCAAGGTATGTGGCATCTAGTGCTTGGGCTTTCAGCTGACGGCGCGTATCATGGCGGCCAGGTAGCATGTTTTTGGGGATTGGTTTTATAACTAGGCGGCTATAGACCCCTATCGGAATGGGCGTCGTGGGGTGGACGTCGCCTATGGGGTTGATGTTGAGACGGTCAAGTATGAGCCGCCCGTGTTTAGTGCGGGAGAGGCGGTGGATTTGGGCGGTCTTGTGTGCCTCTATGAGTTCTGCGAGCGTGTTGTAGATGCCGAGTTGGAGGAGGTGCTGTGTGCTGGCGTACTGAGGTAGCCCCAGTGCCGCTTTGTACGCTGAACGTATAATGCTGTTCACAGCTTCCTTGTCCTTCCGGCGGAGGTGATAGTAGGGGTAGGAGTAGACTATCCTGCTAATGAGGAAAGCTTGCGTGAGCCGACAGAGGTCATCCTCCTTCATACCTCTGCGGCGGGTGCTGATGCGGCGGATAAGGCCGTTGATCTGATTGGCTGTGGTGCGGAGGCGCTGAATGGCCTCCGAGTTTTGCGTGTTGTTCTGTATTAACATACCCAGAACGCGGATGGTGCGGACCGGCGGTGTGGGATGTGTGTCGACTTCAAGCACAATAGGTTCTTGCGGGTCGGGGACTGGCAAGCGAACTCGTCTGTCCCTGATGACTAGTAATTCTGACTTCGTGGAGGAGCATGTGAGCCCGTTCGCCTGTACAAAGGAGTGTACTTTATCGATTGCTGTTTGGAGGGAGTTTTGGATTTCCCCGTCAGAGCCAGAGTTGGTCCACAAGGCAATGTCGTCGGCATAAATTGAGTGTTTAATGTGAGGTATCTCTTCCAGGAGCGGAGGGAGGCCTCTCATTGTAGTGTTGAAAAGGAACGGAGATAGGAATGCTCCTTGTGGTGTTCCTCGGGTGCCTAGTGTGATCTTCTCGCTGTGGAGGTCTGCAGTGTGAAGTTCTGCTGTACGGTTATGAAGAAAGTCGGCGATGTAGTTGTAAGTGCGAGTGCCTACATTCATTTGTGAGAGGTTTGCCAGGATGGAAGCATGTGACACGTTGTCGAAAGCCTTGCTGACATCTAGGCTTAGGATAGTTCGTTTAGCTCGGATGGGTCTCGGATCGAGGATGTCGTGTTGGATTTGCCACATAATGTCTTGAGGGGAGAGGCCGGTCCTGAAGCCGATCATAGTGGGGGGAAAAAGGTCCTCTTGGTCTACGTGAGTGTGTAGTCTATTGAGTATGACGTGTTCCATAACCTTTCCCATGCAGGACGTGATCGAGATGGGCCTAAGGTTGCCCAGCTCGAGTCGTTTGCCTGGCTTAGGTATGAAAATCACTTTGGCATGCTTCCATGTGTCTGGAAGGCGACCCTCATGCCAGTGTTGGTTGAAGAGGTCCGTGAGTGCCTCGACGGACTGATCTTCGAGGTTACGAAGCATCTTGTTGGTTATGTGGTCGTCGTCAGCGGCTGCGGTGGTTTTAATCTGGTTGAGGGCGGCGCGGACTTCTCCTGCCGTGATGTCGGCGTCCATGTTGGTGTTCTGAGCACCCGTGTACCCTGAAGGGATGGGAATTTCAGTGGAAGTATTGATGTATTTGTCTTTCAGGGTAGCGAGGAGTTCCTCATTTGTGCCCTGAAAAGCGTGTCTGACACGGGTGAGGTTCTTGTGAGATGTGGATTTGGTGTGAGTTGGGTCCAGTAGATGTCTGAGCAAGAACCACGAGTTTTTGCATGCTAACTGGCCGTTAAGACGGTCGCAGGTTTGATGCCATTGCTCCTGACTCAGTTTGATGGAGTAAGCTTCGATCTCTCGCTCGAGGCGAACGAGACGGAGCTTGAGGGATCGATTGTGTTTTTGGCGCAGCCAGCGAGCGCTAAGACTGCGCTGGGCCTCCCACATGTGTATGAGTTTGGAGTCGGGTGAGGGGCCATCCTCGTCCTGGGTAGTCGTGGAGGTGGCATTGGCGGTGTCTTCGAGCAGCGAGTTTGTCCATGTGTTCAGGTCGTCTATGGGGGCCGAAGTGCGTTTGGCGCGCACGTATCGGAAGGCGTCCCAGTTAGTGTGCCTGATTGTTCGGTTGGGGGCTTTGCTGTGTGTAGCCGTGAAGGTTGTGCTGAGAACATAGTGGTCGCTACCTATGTTCATGCCGAGGTTTTCCCAGCGTGCGTCTGGGATGTTGCGGGCGAAAGTGAGATCGGGGCAGCTGTCCTGTGTGACACTGTTTCCAATGCGAGTAGGCCTGTCGGGGTCTAGGAGTAGTTTCAGGCCCAGTGTTTGGGCTGTCTCCCACACTTTGGCTCCCTTACAACCGCATGCTTTGCGGGGGTAGCCCCACTCGGTATGCGGCGCGTTGAAGTCACCTAAGATGAGTAGCATCCCTGTTTGTGCAGCCGCGCAGGCCTTACGAACGAGGGTTGCCACTCTTGTACTTTTGTCGCTAGGGGACTGTAGACGTTGAGGATGTGGAGTGGGGCTTGTGAGCGGCTATTCGGTAGGACCTGTACGAAAGTGTGCGGAACCTCGGGGTAACTAAGGTCTATATGATTAGCTGCTAAATTTCGGTGGACCAGGATGGCGGTGTTGGGCCGTTGGTCTGGTGTTGTTTGTTGGTTATATGCGGCGTAGCTAGTAAGTTTCGTGTCCATGTAGGTTTCCTGAAGTGCGATGATGTGGGGGGTGTGCGGCTGGGCCTGCAGGGTGTGCTCCAAGGCTCGCCGCTTCGCCTTGAAGCCCCTGCAGTTCCATTGCCAAACTGTGAAGGGGGAGCTAGCCATCGCGTTTCCCGTAGGGTTCGGGGCGCTGTGATAGCGCGACGGGTGATTTAAGAATGCCGCCTGCACGTGAGCGCGCGGTTGCACTCTCCGATGTGGCGACAATAATGGGTGCTGGGTAGTTAGGAGGGGTTGTCGTCTTCAAAGGGGTTGCGGATATCTGGGGATTCGTGAGAGTATCGAGCCTGGCATGAAGGGTTTGGATGTTGGCTGCCATTGTGGCGCAGCTTTCTACTAGACGGTCAATGGTGGGGGCTAGTCGAAGGAGGGCGCCCTCGAATTGGGCCATTCGCGTATCAGCTGCCTCGAATTTGGCATCTATGTCTGCTTGTGAGGAGGGGGGAGGTGCTTTGTGCTTGTTGCGTTTAGACTGTTCAGTGTCCATGCGTGGATCACCTACTGGGTCGGATGTGGGAGCGTGAGCCACCTGCTGCGGTTGCAATTTGGGGTTTGCCTGTGCTGATTCTAGGCTAAGAATTTTGGCATTTGCTTTGGCCAATTGTAGCTGTAGTTCCTTGACCATGTCTGCCAGCTCCCTTACCTGTGAATCTGGTGGAGAAGCGGTGACTTGTGCAGGAGTCTTCCATCCAACTTGTTTGACTGCTTTGGTCTCCGGCCGGCCTTGAGAGCTGGCCCGAGAGCTGCGTGAGGCGGATGTGGAACGGCTGCGAGTGCGGCTGGAAGGGCTGTCGCTGCCGAGCGGGGGGAAGGAGTCGTCCCGCAGTAGGTTGTGGTCGCCGCGGTTGCGGTCTCGGGACCGGGACTGCCGTCCGGGGTTTGTCGAGTTGGAGCCGGTATCAGCGTCAGTGGCCGATGGGGAAGACTTGGGCCGAGTGGAGGACGTGAACCGGTATTTGCAGCTTCTGCTGCCTGTCGGGTGGCCACCTTTGCAGACAATACATGAAGCTTGGCACGTGGGCGGTTGGCCAGCTGGAGGAGCGTCATGTGCTGTGCCACAGCGTCGGCAGGTTGGTTTTCGTGGGTGGGGGCACACATCCGCCCTGTGCCCTAGCTTCCGGCAGTTGAAGCATGCCTCCGGCCGGCTTTTGTAGGGGAACACCTCAAAAGTGAAGCCGAGATACCTCACGTAGCGGGGTAGCTTGGCATTAGCGATAGTCACCACGAAATGTCGTGTGCGGCCCATGCGGCGTGCAGCGACTATGGGGAGTTCGGGGTTTCGAGCTTGGAGCTCAGCGAGGATCTCAGCGTCGGTCTCGTGACTGTAGGCTCTGTATATTATTCCTCGCACGGAGTCATCGGGGGCTGGAGCATACGTGGCTACCAGGATGGCGTTGGAGTCAATGGTTAAACTTTGTATTTTAACATACAGGAACGCCCGTTCTTTGTCCGGTGTGCTGATGGTGACAGTGTTGTTTGTAGGATGGACGCGGACTTGGTCGGCGGTTATTGCAAGGCGGTCGTCGATCTTGGAGGCGTTGTAGATGGCCATCGCCAATTTGGCCGGGCCGACTGCGTTGAGGTCGACGGTACCTTGAGGTCGGAAGACGATTTTGTAGTCCTCTGAAGGCAGGCGAGGAAGTGGTCGTCGTTTAGTCGGCGGAGGTGGACGGCCGCGGGGTCGTTGGTCTGACAGGACAGTGGTGGCTGCGGGCGTTTGGGTGGTGGCCGGCGGCGTTGCCGGTGGTGGCGGGCGTCTGTAGCGGCGTTGCATTTCGAGCGCCGTCCAAGTGCCATCGGCCAGCTCCGCGGCGGTAACATCCGTGCCGGTGACTGTGTACTGCATGTTGAAATGCAGGGAAGCGCCGTCGAGGCGAAGCGGGCGTCGCCGCCGCAGCTGAGAGCAGAGCACGCACTAGGCGTGCTGAGCCGTTAGGCCTAGCTCCCGCGGTCGGGCGTGGCCGCAAATCGGCCGTAAAGTTGAAGGCACTCGCCTGAAAGTGGTTAAAAGTCCCACAGGTGACGCCGGATGGGTGGCGGGCCGTCCTGTGAAAAATTGGTGGCTGTAAATAGCCGGAAACTGATGAAATCGCCGGAAAATCGCGGACCGCATATAAGATGCGTCCGCTCGCTCCGAGCGCAGTCGGCGTTCCTCCATAAAGCAGCAGGATTGCGGGAACCGAAAGAAAAAAGCTGGGAGATTCTGGTTCTATTTTATATGGCAATGGAAAGGAATTTTTGTTAATTGCATGCAACAAATCTCCCAGCTTTTTTCTTTCGGTTCCCGCAATCATGAAGCAGCAGGATTGCGGGAACCGAAAGAAAAAAGCTGGGAGATTTGTTGCATGCAATTAACAAAAATTCCTTTCCATTGCCATATAAAATAGAACCAGAATTGAAAAACCCATTATTAAATGAAAGTATCGCCCAAACCAAATGGCGTACACATCACATCAATACCAGAAAAAATGCGCAATATTCTGCATTCCTTCCACCTAACACAAGAGAATCGACAAACAGCTCAAAAATCAACACCAACCGAGAACACGAACAAAGTAACAGAACAGGCATGAAAGAGACTCAACCCAAGACCAAGACAGTTACCTAAACAACAAAAACAACATACTCTGCTCGGAATAAACAGAACATAACTAAAGATTTAGGTGAAGGCGTCCCTGAAGGACTATACAACTACAACTTCATCCAAGCTGTATAGAAGAGACACAAACATTTCTTTCCAGCCCCACTGAAAAGAGGCGAAGTCGCGATGAGGTATTCCAAGCTTGGACATCTCCGCAGTGATGTAAGATTCATCATTTCCACAATGAGGGTCAGTTGCACAGAGAGGCATGGGTTGGCCGTAGAGTCAGTCCAGGCTTGCGGAGTTTAAGCATTGAAACTGGGTTCTTGCAAGCAACGTTACCATGAATTGATTTACGCGTGCAACCAGAGGGTCCGAGGTTCTCATCTTCATTTCAGATTGTTCTTTCGTAAGGCGATCAGGAAGTAGTAAGAGAATATGTCTACTTAGGGCAGGCAGTGACCGCAGATCCGGATCATGAGAGGGAAATAACTAGAAGAATAAGAATGGGGTGGAGCGCATATGGCACGTTCTCTCAGATCATGAATGGTAGCTTACCAATATCCCTGAAGAGAAAAGTATAGGACAGCTGTATCTTACCGGTACTCACCTATGGGGCAGAAACGTGGAGGCTAACAAAGAGGGTTCAGCTTAAGTTAAGAACAACGCAGCGAGCTATGGAAAGGAAAATGATAGGTGTAACGTTAAGAGATGGGAAGAGGGCGGAGTGGGTGAGGGAACAAACACGGGTTAATAACATCTTAGTTGAAATCAAGAGGAAGAAATGGGCTTGGGCAGGGCATGCAATGCTAAGGCAAGATAACCGCTGGTCCTTAAGGGTAACGGAGTGGATTCCAAGATAAAGCAAACGTAGCAGGGGACGGCAGAAAGTTAGTTGGGCGGATGAGATTAAGAAGTTTGCGGGGATACAGTGGCGGCAACTGACAAAGGACAGGGTTAATTGGAGAGACATGGGAGAGGCCTTTGCCCTGCAGTGGGTGTAGTCAGGCTGATGATGTTGATGATGAAGGCGATCAGGGCAGCACTGAAATCATTCCGGTGTGCTGGTTAGTAGTTCCGAAGAGCCATTATGCTCGAGGCGAACTGCTTTTGCATGTTTTTAAAGGTGTAGGGAAGAGTTGCGGCAGATTGTCTCCCAAATAAGAAAGGCATACTCGAGTCCAAGTATACTCGAGTATTGTTAATAGCTATACTCGAGTGTATAATATCTATTAGCACGCTGTACTTGGCAAGCCTCTGTATGCGCGTGTCACCATGCAAGCATCCGCAGACACCTGCTTTTGACCCCCAAACATGAGGAGAAAAGTGTGACTTGGCATCCAGCTAGATGCCTAATTCATGTCCAGGAGAGCAAGCTGCCGGGCTAGTTGGTGATGCATTTTCTACTGAAGTTAGCGCAAAAAAAGGGCAAGGGACCGAAAGAAAGGACACATACGAAGAGCTCGTGAATGTCTTATGTGTCCTTTCTTTCTGTCTCTTGTCCGTTTTTTGCGCTACCTTCTCCAGAAAACCTAATTCATGAACAGCAAATCTTCTCACAATGGTCTGTTTGCTGAGAGTACAAAGATATTCTTGACAGTACTTAGAGATTTAGCTAAAGGGCTGTGGAAAACTAAAAAGGCCGAAAGGTCAGCAAATGACAATGACAGGGGCTATTTTAAAGGTGCACTGAACAGGAATCTGAACTCGTGTTTTTACCGCTGGAACTCGATATACACGTTCCGAGCGCTCTTAGAAATTTCGAATTATTGCGATGTGCGGCCAATTTCCCTAATTTGAATAAGATTAAACGTCCCGGCTCCCGCCTTTTTTTTTAATTCCCCACAGACAGTGGGTATCGGCAGAGCGATACGTAGTGATCGACGAAAGCAAAGAGTCCACACGTATGTTTATTTCTGTGGGCCTAACTTGCAACTATGTAGTCTCCGACTAGATTTATTTATTCACGGAAACTTTAAAAAAAAAAGCGAAAGCAAAGCCGCCACGCGACTTCCTGAAAGGAAGTCGCGTGGCGGCTTGTGTCGACTCCTCCCACCGTATGGGGGAATTAAAAAAAAAAAGGCGGGAGCCGGAAGTTAATCCGATTTAAATTAGGGCAATCGGCCACACAGGGCAATAATTCGAAGTTTCTAAGAATGCTCGGAACGTGTAGATCGAATTTCCGCGGAAAAAAAATGACGAGCTCCGGTTCCTCTTCAGTGCACCATGGAGTGAGCAGGGTACATTGGAGAAGAGCTGTAGGGAATGATACCTGAGCTGAAGTCAAGCAGAGCCAATCGATATAGACATCATATTTACTGCAAGGTGCAGATAAACAACGTTACTTTAAAGTAACAGCGGGTATTCTAAGAAACGTGGAGAGTACCAGATGGTGGAAATGAACCAGGCGTGCAGGTGACGTTAAAAATTTGCAAGGATGGGATCTCCATTTGCTCGCCAGTGTCCTCTTTGAAGGTTTCTAAAGGCACAAATGTTAATAAAGTGCCACGAATACAAAAACAAAAAAAAGCCTAGCCTATTGTACATGAATCGGCACATGCTTCAGTATTTAGCATGCCTTATGAACGGCAAAAAATTACTAAAATATCAACGCTTGCAGATGGTGCTCCGCGAAAATTACTCAGCAGCCTTCTGCCTTGTATATAACCTCTTTGCCCTCTTCGTCTGATGGAACTTAAGACGGCAGCTACATCAAAGAGAAAAGCGAAATTTGAATTCGTCTGGTAGAACTGACAGCCTGACCTCGATCGGTGGCGTTTTTCATTTTTACAAGAAAACAGGAAGGGACTCAAGCTGCATTACAAACCGAGAGATAAGAAATTCCCGAAACAAAAACAAATGAACAAAAAAAGCACTCACAAAACGTCAGCCCTGGTATTGAAACGAACTTCCTCCATCGAAGCTGACGTGACCTGGGCAGTGATGAACTGACCTCCTTAAAGCCGACAGCGACAGACCACGGAACGAGGACTGCTCAGGCTCTCCTTCGTATTTATCTCATTTTTTTTTTGTTTCTGGACCGCTCCTGAAAAGTATTTGCTTTCTCACATTTAGGGGCGGTTATGACGCTTTTCTAGATGAAACGTGCTATTTCGCCCAGTTTGCACTGTCGGTTTTCGCTTTGATAATCCAGCTTTTTGTTCCTTTTCTATGTGTTGTTGTTTTCTTGTTTCTTATTACTTCGGCTGAGATAGTGGGGTCGAGACAGATGCGCTGAAACGTTGCGCCAAAAGTCACCGGTAGTGCGCTGAATAAACAGACGATGCTATCTCCTCTTTCCTTCCTCGCTCCTATGCGGGAAATCCGTCGCTAAAGCTGTTGGGACTGGGAGTCCGAGCCAGGAAAGGGTCGAGGCGACGGTGAGTCAAATGACTTTTATGTACAGTATGTACAAGGGCTTTTACATGATACAAGGGCCAAGAGCACCACGGGCTAGCCCAAAGAAGGGCGGCCCCGGTGGCGAGCGTAGCTCTCGCGTGATGGCTCTTCTGCTGCCCGTCTACTGCTCGGGCTCAGCGCGGCTCCGTTTTTAAAGCCGCCGGTATCCGTTGCGGCCAACGTTTTTAGATCCCTTTCAGTTTGAATGCTGCGGTGCGCGGATTGTCGCCTTTCCGTTTCCTTCCGTGCGGTGGCGCTCGCCACGCTGTTTGCCCGACCAGCGTGGCCCTTCGCGTCTACGCCATGGTCACCGCCGCCTGATTTGGAGCAGCCAGCAGATATCAGCATGGAAGATATCAGCTGTCCTGTGCCAGTTGTTGGCAGTGACGCTTATCTTACAGTATAAAAAAGCTTCAAGCAAGGGTGCTTAAAGCATCCCACCAAAAAGATGCTAGAGTTTACCAACATTGTAAACAAAGCAATCCCGATTTCTTTGAAGGAAGGTCCCGTTTTTGAAAGGGACGTTTTTTGGGAGCTGCTAGACGAGCTTGAAATGCAAAACCTTGTTCGGCTTGGATGTGCAGAGCATATGGCCACATTTACATGCCAAGTGCTGCATTTTGTCATAGTGACACGCATCCACTTCTAGGCGAGAGACGTGAACCGTCGGCTAGAGAACAGAGAAATATTGTCATTGCAAATAAAAAAGCTCGCCTTCAAGTAGCCATTCCCTCCGTGCTTCCGACTTAGTGTGTCTGCATTTAATGCTTGTCTGTGTTCAATGAAATTAACATTCTAAAAATGAAAGTGCAGTACGCTGCTCCTGTCTGTGCTATCATTGCAAATAAAAAGCTCTTCTATAGTTATTCCCTCCCTGCATCCAGCTAAGTGTGTCTGCATTTATACTTGTGTTCTCTGAAATTGGAATTCTAAAGAACGTGCAAAATGCTGCTCGCATGTGCGGTGCTTCGTTGATAATATAGCGCGGAATTTCGTGACTGATCTAGAAGCGGAACATCGCTAGTTTTATCCTTTCATTAATGTTTCGTGCATTCTCCCGAAGAAATATTGATAGCTCTACTCCAACATACGCATATCATCAGCGCTAAACGTCGCAAACGTGATGCGATAAAGCGCAATGCAAACGATTGGTTTTCTGCGAACTGGCATCAGCCTGCTCTTTATCTCACCCTTACTAGCCAGGTGAAACATTTCTTTAACCATGAGGCTGAAGTTTCGACGTGACAGCTCCAAAAGTACAGCAAATTTGAGTTCGACGTGTTCGCACCCAATGTTATCGCGGATGAGAACAGGCTGTCACAGCAACTGCCAAGCGCGAGCGCTCCGGCGCCTCCGGGCCGACAGCGACAGCAGCGCCGCGTGGTGAGTGGAAGCGGACGGGGGCCGCTTTCTCGGGCGCGGCGCGGGGGAGCTAACAAACTGAAAAAGATCTAAAAACGTTCGTTGCGGCAGCCAGCAGTTCAAATCCTCCAATCAGGTCACGGCACTGGCCACCGTTCAAATTAGACGACTGGCCGAGAGGCGGGCGGCCGGCGAAGCGTCCTAGGAGTTCGCACCGACGTTGAGGAGGGGAGGAGGAAGGGTCCGCGTCGGCGCCGGCCAGGCGGATGATTCACGCTGCAAGCCGCGACATGTCCGAGAGGGTCTGGGCCTGCTTTGAGCGACGGCGAGCGCGCAGCACTGGTTTCCAGAGAGGCCAGCCAGCGAAATGTGGGCGCCGGCACTACAAAGCTTATCGAAGAGCTATGCCTGCAAGGCTTGCACGGCTACGTTCTATGCGGTGCATTAGGATGAATGCGAATGAGATAAGGACTGATAAGATAAGGCGTTTGTCCTGCGTGCTTGTTCTTCTTGTCCTTGTCTTTTTATTGCGCTTCGCTAAGTTTGGTTTGGTTTGGTTTATGGGGTTTAACGTCCCAAAGCGACTAAGGCTATAAAAGACGCCGTAGTGGAGGGCTCCGGAAATTTCGACCACCTGGGGTTCATTAACGTGCACTGACATCGCACAGTACACAGGCCTCTAGAATTTCTCCTCCAAAGAAATTCAACCGCCGCGGCCGGGATCGAACCCGCGTCTTTCGGGTCAGCAGCCGAGCACCATAACCACTGAGCCACCGCGGCGGCCTTCGCTAAGTTCAACATGTATTACCAACTCACCCAACTTTCTGCATTACGAATGAGATGTTGCGAATGCGAATCAGATGTAATGAGATGCTGGACCATGGTAGTGATACCGACTACTCGAGGCGAATTGAGAAAAACATGAAAGTAAGTCTAAGATTTTCACTGGCACTAATATGTTAGACTTATTCAGTGTTAATTTTCTGGTCAGATTGGTGCTCTCATGCCAAAGACGACACATGATATTGATACATGCATTCGAAGAAGAGACAGAAGTAGCGCATGCGCTAGAAGAGGAAGAAGTTAGTTGGCTCTCTCGCGCGCGCTCGAACCACTAGGGGACCGCCGCAGGTTTTTCGTCTCTGCGCGGGTGTTCTTTTTGGCGTTGCACGCTACAGTTTGGTGGAGGTGCGGGGTACGCTTCCCGACCTGCAAACTCCGTACAGCGTCACTACGGACCTCACACCGGTTCACCAGCGACCCAGCCGCCGTCTCCGCGGAGAGTCGCCTGAATTTGGGCCCCTTCCCCCGCCAACAAGGACGACGCAGCCTCGACCGCCGAGTCCAACTGACATGGCCACTGACACCAGGACCCAGCCGCCGATCCAGCCTCTACCGTCGAGTCCAACTGCCATGGCCGCTGACACCAGGCCCCTGGCGCCGATCCTTTGCCACCCACCGCGAACACCGCCATCTTTTCACGGTGACGTGTTCGAAGACGCTGAGGACTGGCTGGAGACGTTCGAGCGGGTCGCACGCTACAACGGCTGGTGCGACGAGCGCAAGCTGAATAACGTCTACTTTGCCCTGGAAGAGTCTGCTCGGACGTGGTTTGAAAACCACGAGGCTACACTTCCCACCTGGGAGACGTTTTGCCGGAGTCTCCTGGCTACGTTCCCCAACGCTGACCGCCGGGAGAAGACCGAAGCTGCGCTGCACTCCCGAAATCAGCGCACGAACGAAAGCGTGCGCATGTACACCGAAGACATGACCCGTCTTTTCAAGCGCGCCGACCCCAACATGACAGAGGAGAAGAAGCTGCGCCATCTCATGCGTGGGGTTAAGCAGGAGCTGTTCGCGGGCCTCGTGCGCAGCCCACCCCGCACGGTGGCGGAATTTCTAACCGAGGCGACCACGATGGAGACGACGCTGCAACAACGGGCCCGCCAGTACAACCGCGACAGCAACTGCATGGTGCCCGAAGGCTTTTCGTCGTGTCTCGGCGGCAGTGCAGACACCTTGCGTGAATTAATTCGCTCCATTGTCCGGGAGGAACTGCAACGGATCCATCTGCCTCAGGTTGCACCTGCGCCGCTGGCAGCGCTGTCCGAAGTTGTCAGGGACGAGGTGCGACAGGCTGCGCAGGCACCTCCTATCCCCGAAGCGCCATCCCGGTTCGATGACCGACCCACGTACGCATCTGTTGTACGTCGCACGACAGGCTACGGTCCCATTACCCCAACGCCTGGCGTGAGCAACATCGGCACATGTCACGCAAGCGTGCCTGGCTACGGTGTGACCCCATCGACCTCCGTGAGTAACATCGCCACGTATTCTGCAACCGCATCTGCTACAGCTGGGCCACGCCCTCGCAAGTCGGATTTGTGGCGTACACCGGACCGCAGGCCTCTCTGCTACCACTGTGGGGAGCCTGGTCACCTCTACCGCGCCTGTCCGTACCGCCAAGTGGGCCTTCGCGGTTTCCATCCCGACGCACCCTGCCCTCAGAACGGCGAACGACCGCATGAGATTGCACAGCATCTCTGGGCACGCCAGAACCCTGCCTACTCTGGAAGGCGCGAGTCCCGTTCCCCTTCGCCACTCCGTTATCGCTCTTCCAGCCCTGGCCGCCAGAGTAACTCTGCTGGCCGTCGCTCGCCGAGTCCGCGTCGGGAAAACTAACACCAGCGAACTCTGGAGGCAAGGCCGCTGACGTCGGGACGTGTCAAGATCCTCCATCGCGGAACCCTCGAGCCGACGATACCCGGACAGAGAGAGGCAGCGACAGTATCAGATACGCTGCATCCGATTTGCGTGTGACAATTGATGGCACTGACATTACCGCGCTGCTCGATACCGGTGCTGATTACTCTGTTATGAGCCGTGCCTTCGCTGGAGAACTTAAGAAGGTTCTGACACCCTGGACGGGGACCCCCATTCGCACCGCTGGTGGCCACCTAATTTCCCCTGTGGGCAAGTGCACGGCCAGAGTTGGGATTAGTGGTTTTACGTACGTTGGTGAATTTGTCGTACTCCCCGAGTGTTCCAGAGACTTGATTCTGGGGATCGACTTCCTGCAGTCGAACGGCGCTGTGATTGACTTTCAGGAGGCACGTGTCACGTTCTCGACCAAACAGGCCGTGGCGCGCTTTGACTCCCGCGATCCCTGCAGCAACGCTCTGCGCATTGTCGAGAACGACGTCACGGTGCCGCCGCGGTGCAGTGTTCTGGTGCTCGTGCGGAACGACCTCTTTCATGACTACGAGGGCCTAGCGGACAGCCATAGTCCACTGCTGCTTAAGCGGGGACTTGCCGTTGCAAGAGGTCTCGTCCAACTACGTGACGGCCGCACCCACGTCCTCCTGACTAACTTTGCCAACGAATACCAGCACCTGGCCAAAGGCATGGCTATTGCCTTCCTCCACGACGTTGCTGAGGTTCCAGGTTTGTGCACCGTGGGAGGACCCTCTCCGGAGTATGCTGGCCCACATCACGTTCTTCAGTCAGTCAGAATAAATCCTGCCTTGCCGTCGGTTCAGAGGGATCTTCTGTCGGCCCTCTTGGCAGAATTTGCGGACTGTTTCGCTACGTGCTCGAAGGTCGGCCGAACTCCACTCGCCAAGCATCGTATCATCACTGACGAGACTACGCGACCCGTCTGCCAGCGCCCATATCGTGTTTCCCCGGTGGAGAGAGAAGCCATTCAGAATCAGGTTGCCGAGATGCTTGCAGACGATGTCATTCAGCCGTCCACCAGTCCGTGGGCATCGCCTGTGGTTCTTGTCAAAAAGAAGGACAATACTCTGCGTTTCTGCGTGGACTACAGGAAACTTAACAGCGTGACCAAAAAGGACGTTTACCCGCTGCCCAGGATAGATGACGCGCTCGACCGATTGCGGAACGCCAGATACTTCTCGTCATTGGATCTTAAAAGCGGGTACTGGCAAATCGAAGTGGACGAGAGAGACCGGGAGAAGACGGCTTTCGTGACGCCTGACGGCCTCTATGAGTTTAAAGTGCTCCCATTTGGTCTGTGCTCAGCACCGGCTACTTTCCAACGCATGATGGACACTGTCCTCTCCGGCTTGAAATGGCAGTCCTGCCTGGTGTACCTGGACGATGTCGTTATATTTTCGCCCACCTTTGACCAACACTTGGAGCGGTTGCGCATTGTGCTACAAGCGCTCAAATCCGCGCAACTCACCATCAAAGCCGAGAAATGCCATTTTGGCTTTGAGGAACTTCGCTTTCTTGGTCACGTTGTCAGCGCACAAGGTGTTCGCCCGGACCCTGACAAGACTGCTGCCGTCTCAGGTTTTCCACGCCCAACTGACAAGAAGGCCGTTCGCCGGTTTTTAGGCCTGTGCTCCTATTATAGGCGCTTTATACAAGATTTCTCGAAAATCGCGGAACCGCTGAACGCACTGACCCGTGACGACATGCCCTTCCTCTGGGGGACCGACGAAGAGGCTGCATTTGTCGAGCTTCGCAGCCGTCTGCAAAGCACTCCGATACTCGGCCATTTCGACGAGCATGCTGCCACGGACATCCACACTGACGCCAGCAATGTTGGCCTTGGTGCAGTACTGATCCAGTGGCAAGACGGTGCAGAACGGGTCATCAGTTATGCTAGTCGGACACTTACGCGCTCCGAGACCAATTATTCAACGACGGAGAAAGAATGTCTTGCAGTGATATGGGCCATCTGCAAGTTCCGACCGTACCTCTACGGACGACCCTTCCGTGTGGTAAGCGACCACCACTCCTTATGCTGGCTGGCGAGCCTCAAAGACCCCTCAGGACGCTTGGCTAGATGGAGCTTACGCTTGCAAGAATACGACTTAACAGTAGTTTACAAGTCTGGCCGCAAGCATCAGGATGCGGATTGTCTGTCGCGCGCGCCTATCCCAATCGATACCGAAGAAACCACCGATGATTTTCCTTTCCTGGGCTCTGTTAGTACCACCCAAATGGCGCAGCTTCAGAGGGCGGACACGGAGTTGGCGCCGCTCATCGATTACCTCGAAGGCAGTGAAGCTCCCATTCCGCGTGTTTTTCTTCGAGGGCTTCACACCTTCACTTTACGGTCTGGTGTTCTCTACAAACGCAACTTTGCCAACAGCGAAGAAGTGTTCCTACTCGTCGTACCATCACAGCTGCGGTCTGAGATCTTGAGTGCCTGTCATGATGCACCATCCGCCGGCCACCTTGGAGTCAGCCGTACACTCGCGCGGATTAGACAAAAGTATTATTGGCCCAGGTTACTCCCATCGGTGCGGGCCTACGTCAAAACATGCCGTGAATGCCAACTTCGGAAGACTCCTCCATTGAAACCGGCCGGATTTCTTCACCCCGTCGATCCACCGAAGACCCCTTTCCATCAAGTGGGCATGGACCTCCTTTGCCCATTTCCGAAGTCTTCGTCTGGAAAGCGTTGGATAGTCGTTGCGACTGACTACCTCACACGGTACGCTGAGACCACGTCTCTTGCCAAGGGCACTGCTGCTGAAGTGGCGCAGTTCTTCGTCCACAACATTGTCTTGCGTCATGGAGCACCCGCCGTTGTTATTACTGACCGAGGAACTGCTTTCACGGCCCGCTTAACCCAGTCCGTGATGACTCTGACGCACACGAGCCACCGACGTGCTACGGCGTATCACCCGCAGACAAACGGGTTGGTAGAGCGACTCAACCGCACACTAGCCGACATGCTATCAATGTACGTTGACGTCGAGCATCGAACTTGGGACGCCATTCTGCCGTACGTAACGTTTGCGTACAACACCGCCCTGCAGGAAACAACCCGACTGACCCCCTTTCAGCTTGTCTTCGGTCGCCAGGTGACCACTCCGTTAGATGCTATGTTGCCCGTCGACCCTTACTACGACTCTGACGCTGACATCGACGTAGATACCTTCGTTCAGCGTGCTGAGGAAGCGCGTCAACTGGCCCGCCTGCGCATCCACCGTCAACAGGAGGCTGACGCCACTAAGTACAACTGTGGACGCCGTTTCGTCAGTTATGCTCCCGGCGACCTTGTGTGGATTTGGATACCTGTTCGTCGCCGCGGGCTCTCTGAAAAGCTGCTGCGCCGATACTTCGGCCCTTACGAAGTAGTGCGCCGCATCAGTGATGTGACTTATGCAGTTGCTCCCGCCCCGACAGCTTGTTCATCGAGCCGGTCGCACCGAACTGAAGTCGTACACGTTGTTCGCATGAAGCCTTACCACGACCGGCTACCTGACTGAACTGCGGTCCACTGCAGCTGTGTTCTACCCTTTCGCTGACTTTTCACTCCCAGCCGCATCGTGTCGATGCTGCAGAAGAGGGGGGCAGTGATACATGCATTCGAAGAAGAGACAGAAGTAGCGCATGCGCTAGAAGAGGAAGAAGTTAGTTGGCTCTCTCGCGCGCGCTCGAACCACTAGGGGACCGCCGCAGGTTTTTCGTCTCTGCGCGGGTGTTCTTTTTGGCGTTGCACGCTACAATATATTCACTTCAGTAATCCCAAGATAGCACTACAGAGTGAATGGCCGCTTTTTTTCGTTCGCAATATTACACACACACATACAGAACAAAATAGCTCGCAGGTTTGTTGTACTAAGCAGCGGCTCCTACCTCTTGAAATCACCTACTGCTTTTATCAAAGCGAGGGAAGCAATTGGCTGCTATTTTACCGCAGTTCTGTTGTAAAGCGTGAAGAAACGCACGCAGAACTTTCGAACAATCGCGTTATTTACCACCCTACCATATTTTCAGACACAAAGCTCCAAATGGCCCGGCCTGCGCCTTATAATCCGAGGCACTGAACACTTCGCCCTTTCACACTGTCTGGCTTCTCCAGCACGATAACCTTCGTGCGAAGGGTAAGTAGCTGGGTATGAATTAAGTGACGACAACATTCTGTTTTGCGCAATTACTGCGTTAAAAATTTACGAATTACTGAGAGTGCCAGGACGTACGAAATTTTTGACGCGACGTTTCTGTTGTATCTGTACATTATATTGCTCGTCGTTAGGTCAAACAACACGGAAAACATTTCGTATAAAGAAGTAGAGGGTTTTCGTTTGAGTAGCAGGATTTTAGTTAATTTTACTCTACACTTAGCGATGGTGATACACTTGATGACGGATGCCGCTTAAAACTGTCGTGTACTACTGGTTATTCAGTTTCAAAGAGGCGTTGAATTTCTATACCTAGTTACACGACGTCAGCCGAAGCCATTTCGCGATGACCACGACATCACACCACCGAAGTTGGAACTCATTTATTAACCCAGTTTGCTGTAAACTGTGTGGACGATTGAGACTCTCATCTCTCTGTTGGCTGTTGGCTTCTTCCACACTGGAGAGGTAGCTACGAGCATGAAGTGACAGCTTTTAAGGCGAAGACCTTTAATGCCTCACCGTTTGGATAGAAGGTTGTCAGCACAGGTTTCACGCTTTTGACAGGTGTTCACCGAGATATGCGAGACAGTTACTGCGTAACTTCCTTTCCTCAAATACAATTTTCATTTTCTTCATTACGGCCCCTCTTTCTCTTTTTTCTTTCACTCTGACTTCCTCCCTTTCTGTACGGGGCGGTTCAGGTGTCCACCGAGATGGCAGAGAATTACTGCGCCATTTCCTTTCCTCAAGAAGCGTTGTGTTCAAAGGGCAACGCATGTCGCCGAACGGGTGGTGGCGTTCCGTGGACTCCCTGGCAGCGCTACAACACGCTGTCGCGTTCCACTCCTACAGGTGAAGCTTAAGCGTCATTAATTAGCAGTTAACTACTGATTAGTCTGTAATCAATAAATAGCCATTAATTAGTGATTTGTCATTACTTAGTAATTAGTACTTATTCATGTGTGACGTCATCCAATGGTGACGTCACCAGTGCCAATGAGGTAGTCAAAGTGGTGCGGAAAACACTTTCGCCTCTACGCACTTTAGACAGCCAAAGTGCCCACTGAATTTGTATTGTCGATGGGCCATGATGAGATTCTCCGAAGCCAATCTGAGATGTCTAGAAGTGGCTTCTTCATGCCCGTATCGCTTCTATTGTGCTGCCAGTAATTTGCGCGACGGAGTTTATTGGTCACTAATTCGACGCAATTCAAAGCAGCACTCCTTCTCCATCTTGCAGGGTAACTGCCCTCCGGGCGGTTCTTGTGTCAACCGATCTTCTGCGTCTTCTTAAACTCTCGCCGTACCCTCTTCACACGGTAATCACCCTCTGGTTGGGGATTCCTTGGATGTGCCATACCCTCCTGCTTCAACAGTAACCATCCTGCGGTTGGGGATTACTTCGTTCATGCGTTACACTACTCTGTGCACTGCGCTCACCCTCCAGAGCTTTCAGACTGTAACCACTGTTACGGTTCCATCTATGGAACCTAGGGAAAGGGAACACTTTAAAACCTCGGCAGCGCAACGGCCGAGAGGCTCTCCATCAGATGGTCTCATCATGTGCTCTCCTCATGCAGCGCGTCTCGCCATCGAGCTCCCTTGTACATTATGTAAATTAGCTGTATAAAATTTTCCCTCCTTGTCTTTTCCCGCAGCCTCGTCTCCGACCTCTCTCATTCCCTCTCCGGCACGACCATGCTACCTGATCTTTAACACCACCCTCCTATACGCATTCCTCCGCTCTTGTCATACCCTCCTCCTTCCCCGGTAATTGCCCACTGCTTGCGCCGACTGCTACTACTACACCGACGCGAATGCCAGGTTCATCAAGTTAACAGCTGGCGCTGCAGAAAAAATTGGCAGTGGCATAGCTTGTCGCCGTCCACACTGCCGCCTCAACTGTGGTTGCGGAGCAAGCGAGCTCTCCTTTTCAATCCCCCGACATGTTATCATGCACGCGACACAGCTGACAAAGCGTGCGGAGGCGAGCGCAACGACGAGGCAAGCGGTGTGACGTCATACCAGATGGCGCGGCGAGCACTCGGCGTCCCCCAGCTGCGGCGGTTGCTAGCCAACGGCTCAAGGTTGGCCTCTGCGCCTCCTCGGAACACCTCCACACTGAAATAGCAAGTTCGTGGCCGATGTAGCTTTCGCTACATAACAGCGATAAATGCGCGCAACTGACACCTGTGTTAATTACGCAGGCTACTCATTATATTTAGCCTTGAATTGGGCAGAAAAGTTTTGGACAAAACTGAGAATAATGGTGTTTGGAAAAAAGAGCGTTGTTCTTTCAAATGACGGAGACGATACCTTGTCCTGAGATAGTCTGTGTGCCTGCTGTATTCGATGGAAATCAGGGAGGGTAAGAGCGTGAGGATAGGATCAGTGCGGTAATTTTTCAAGTTAGGGTGGACACCTTATTTCATGTGGACTCGAGTCTGCGGTATGAAAACTTCAGTCGCCTCTAGGTTCTGACGCCCTTCTGGAGTACCGAGTAGGAAACCTGCAGCCACATGCTTGTGGACTGCGACAGCAATGGATAGTGACATGGGACTGAATTTGGAGTTGCCGCTAGAATGGCAGCTAGCCTCGCAAGGTGGTTTTCATCTCAGGATCTCAGTGAAAGGCAGCTGCGTTCCTAAGCGCGGATCAAGTAAACGCCATTATGCATTCGTTACAGCACACACAATGCCGATAGCATGCTTGAGGCTTGCGAGCTACCGACATTAATCTTCAACCGCACTTTATCCATTATGTGCATCATGTGCCGGCGTAGACCACCGAGAAACTCCTACCTTTGCACCACAGTATTGAGGAAAGTGGTTCTGCGTTCCTTCCCAAAATCTCTACAAGTCGTACCTAAGTGGAAGTGCAAAGTGTCGTGGTGCAGCTACAATGGTGTCTCGCAGTAGCCTACGAACGATAATTGTCGCACTTTCTTAAAGATCGAGAAGTGAAATGTAACCAGATGACTCCCACAATAGACTAAAAAAAAGCTCTTTCGTCTTCAGCGCCGCAGGAAGTCATGCAATCGACGCAAGGGAAGATGCGACGAGTGACTAATGCCAATGCCTGCTTTGGGGAATAGAGCTTATAAAAAACATGTTTTGAGACATTTTTCAAGAGCGCTTCTCAGTGTATGGTGTCCATTCCGCTCCAGCAGGCAGTCAGTTGTGTGAATGACCACTCGGCGAACAATGCTAAAGTACGAATGTGGTGACATTGTCTTAGACAGCTTCTTTTTGGGTGTAACAAGAATGCCAGTCGCAATGTCGGCACTATTGCACAACTTAAGCATTATACTTCAACTATGTTCATGCACACAAACTATCAAATTTTTCATAGAAAGAAAAGGAAAGAAAGCCTTTAGTAGAAAATAAGCGGCTACCATCTTTAAACAGAATAACAAGAGCGATTTCAGCAATTCTTCTTTTATTTTTATTGGTGTTATCTCGAAAGAAGAGGCTTTTGTAAACTAGCAAGGAAAGCAGGAAATGACGTGCGTTCATGAATTTACCCTTTATGTTTACAGAGAAGCAGCCTCAAAACACGCATCAAATATCCAGGCTTATCTGGATTATAATGTTTTATTTCGATGTTTGAGATACGGGCAAAAGATGCAAATGAACAGAGTGCAATATATTGCCGCGAATCTTTGTAGCGTTTGTTTGTTGTGTTTATTTGTTCATGCTTCACGGCTGCCGGCACGCCGCTTTATCGCTTAGTTTGTGACGCAAGACGCGCCTAGAATTATCTCGATTGATCGCATCCGGATGGAGCCGATTCTAGTTTGCGCCAGAATGTTCGAGCAGCTTCTAAAGCTTGATCTCGAACGTCCGCTATCAGCTTTAAAAAGAGCACGGCCGACAGCGGCGGTCATTCTGCTCGACAACCGCGGAGCACGCTTGTTGCTACGCCGCCGCCGAGTCATTCACTTCTTTGCGGCCGCAAGTCAGCCCGAATAAAGATTTTCGTTTCGAAGACATTCTCGCTGTGTTCCTGTTCGCCGGACTTCAGTCACCACTACGTGACATCTCGTGGAGGTCCTAACGGATGTCCCTGTCGCCTTCACCCCCTGGGAGCCGTCAGAGCAGCCCGAGCCGTCTCGAAGAAGATCCCGCGAAAGCCGCAGAAGCCTTCCCCCCCCCCCCCCCCCCCCCCCCGCAGGCGAAGGGCGAAGCAGCCGTCGTCTCCAGAGGTGTCCACCAGAATTCGGACTGCTACCGGACCGCACACGAACGAAGAAGGACCCCTCAATTGCGACTTCAGCCATGGCTACGACACCAGCCCCCATTATTTTACACCAGCCCCGACTGCCGCCCACGTTCAACGCTTCACCGGGCGAGGACACCGAGGAATGGTTGGAACAGTTTGAGCATGTCGCCGTGTTCAACAGTTGGGACGACCAGACTAAGATGAGCCATGTTTTCTTCGCCTTGGAAGGACCAGCGAGAATCTGGTTCGAGAAGAACGAAGATTCTCTAGCGACATGGGAATTATTCAAACGGGAGTTCCTGAAGGCCTTCACGAGCATCATCAGGAAGGAAAGATCTCAGCTGCTTCTACAGTCACGCATCCAACACCCGAACGAGTCAGTGACCGCATAGGTAGAAGATATGAGGAGCCTTTTTCGACGAGTCGATCCTGACATGACGGAGGAGAAGAAGGTGGAGCTTTTGATGCGTGGCGCTAAAGAGGCACTTTTCAGCGGTCTGACCCGCAACCTACCGAAGACGGTCGCAGAATTCACCAGTGAAGCAGCCCCCATAGAGAGAACCTTGGTAGCGCGAGCCCGTCATTTTCCTCGACAGCCCCAAGTGACCTCGACTGCCCTCTCGGATGGCACAGCATTCGGAGGCAGCCTGCGGGATGTTATCCGTGAAATTGTACGGGAAGAGCTGCGTCGCCTGCTACCATCTTCCAACCAGCCTCAAGCAGCGACCCTTTAGGAAATCGTATGCGAAGAAGTGCAGCACGCGCTTGGCACCCCGTCATTTGCGCCTCCATCTGAAGCTCCAGCCTTAACCTACGCTGCTGCGCTACGCAGTCCTCAGCCCCAACCCGAGAGCCTAAGGCCGCCTGTTCGATGTGAACCAGCTGTTCCCGAACGCGGTCCCCCTGCCCCCGCCCGCCCAGCCTACGAACGACGCCCAAGCCCCAGGAAGTGCGACGCTTGGAGGACTTCCAACAACCGTCCTCTGTGCTTCCATTCCGGCGAAGCAGGTCATGTACTTCGCCACTGCCCGTACAGACGCATCGGCCTGCGAGGTTTCGCTATCGACGCCCCACGACCGCTCCCCAGCTAGCGACCACGGGATATCGACGACTACCTGCACAGAGGGGAGTACGTGTCGTCAAGCCGTCTTACCCGCTCCCCGTCACCGTCCACCGCACGCTTTGCATCACCGGGCAGCAGCTACGCCGCGGCAGTCCGAGGAAGGTCCCCTAGCCCCCGTAGGGGAAACTAAACAAAGCAACCTGTGGAGGTCAGGTTGCTTGCCGAGGAAACGACGAACATCCTCCAGCGACCACGCCGTATGAAGACGCCGCACTTACTACACCGACGACGCATACAACCTCCACCACAACGCAAACCGCCTTCAAAACTACGCTGCCATCAAGAAAAGCTGCGACCACACCCCCCACCCACGATTCACATACCCGACGAAGCCATAACCCGACGCCAAGGACGAAGTCTAACTCCAGAGCCAGGACATCCGACTTAGAACTGGTTGTCGACGGCCGGAAAGTCACCGCTCTAGTCGACACAGGAGCCGATTATTCGGTGATGAGCGGATCATTCGCTGCGCAACTGAGGAAAGTAACGACCGCTTGCGACGCCCTAAAAATTCGCACCGCAGGGGGCCACCTCATTGCGCCATCAGGACGATGCACAGCGCGAGTGACTCTCAAGGGACATACCTATCCCGCGACCTTCGTAGTGCTACGGCAATGTTCCCGCGAAGTGATCTTGGGCATGGATTTCCTAAATGAGCATCAAGCGATCATCGACCTGCGATCCAAGATGATCACACATTCCACGGACGAGGCCATTCCGTCGACGAGAACTCCGGAACATCACGTTGCGCTTAGTGTCCTGGAGGAACAAGTGAGTGTCCCACCCCGCTCAAGCGTCATCGTCACCGTAGGCGCCACGGAAGCGAGTGACACTGAAGCCATTATCGAGGGGAACATGCAGTTGCTTCTCGACCGAGGAATCGGTATCGCAAGAGGCATCGCACATTTCTGCAAAGGCCAAGCGGAAGTACTGCTGACTAACTTTAGCGAAGAATACCGGCACATTAACAAAGGAACGAGGATTGCTTTCCTCGACAAAATATCCGACGTACGAGACTTCTTCGCCCTCTCCGACCCATCCGCAGATTCGCCTGACCAAGAGAACTCGCCCACTTTTGACGTAAATCCAGCCCTGCCCCGGAACAGACAAGACCAGAACCGCAATGTCCTTCGAAGCTACAGCGAGTGCTTCTCGTCATCGCCGAAAGTCCGACAAACGCCGATTGCCAAGCATCGCATTATAACCGACCAGCACGCCCTACCTCTCCGCCAGAGCCCCTACCGAGTGTCGCCGCGAGAACGACAAGCCATCCGGGACCAAGTGGAAGAAATGCAGCGCGACGACGTTATCCAGCCCTCAAAGAGCCCCTGGGCGGCACCTGTTGTTCTAGTGAGAAGGAAAGACTGTGCACTTCGAGTCTGCGTTGACTACCGGCGCTTGAACAACATCACAAAGAAGGACGTCTACCCCCTCCCTTGCATCGACGACACACTGGACCGGCTCTGCATCGCCAGATATTTCTCATCGATGGACCTCAAGAGCGGCTACTGGCAAATTGAGGTCGATGAAAGAGATTGGGACAAGACCGCATTCATCACTCCAGGTGGCCTCTTCGAGTTCAAGGTGATGCCGTTTGGTCTCTGTTCCGCACCAGCGATATTTCAACGAGTAATGGATACAGTGCTCGCAGGCCTGAAGTGGCTGATTTGTCTGGTATATTTAGATGACGTCGTTGTTTTCGCGTCGAGCTTTGAGGAGCACCTGAAAAGGCTTCGAACAGTACTAGACGCAATCAAATCGTCCGGACTAACCTTGAAAGCAGAGAAGTGCCACTTTGCCTATGAAGACCTGCTGTTTCTATGCCACATTGTTAGCAAGGAGGGAGTACGCCCAGACCCGCAGAAAACAGCTGCTATCGCAATGTTTCCGCCACCGGCCGATAAGAAAGTTGTGCGCAGATTCCTCGGACTGTGCGCGTATTACCGACGTTTCGTCTAAACCTTTTCGCGCATCGCCGAACCACTGACCCACCTGACAAAGGCAGATGTGTCATTTAAATGGGAAGCGCCGCAAATAGAAGCCTTCAAGGAACTTCAGCGCCGTTTACAGACCCCACCGATCCTTGCGCACTTTGATGAAAACGTCGAGACTGAAATTCATACCGACGCAAGTAGTGTGAGCCTAGGCGCTATCCTCGTTCAGAAAATTGACGGAGTGGAGAAGGTCATCGCGTACGCCAGCCATTCCCTGTCCAAAGCCGAAGCTATTTATTCGACAACTGAGAAGGAGTGCCTTGCCATCATCTGGGCTACGTCGAAATTCCGCCCCTACCTGTACGGACGACCGTTCAAGGTGATCAGCGATCACCACGCACTGTGCTGGCTCGCCAGTTTGAAGGACCCCTCCGGCCGCCTCGCTCGATGTAGCCTACGGCTCCAGGAGTTTGATGTCACCGTCGCTTACAAATCCGGACGCAAGCACTCTGACGCCGACTGCCTGTCATGAGCCCCAGTAGATGCACCGCCGCCGGACGACGATGAGGACGCCTTCCTAGGACCCATCCGCTCCAGCTCTTTTGTACAACAGCAACGCGCGGACCCCGACATAAAATGCCTCATCGAATACTTGGAAGGCAAGGTTTCTTCACCCGCCGCGTCGTTCAAGCGAGGATTGTCTTCGTTCTGTTTACAGAACGATGTCCTCGTGAAGAAGAACTTTGCAGCGAACAAGACAGCCTACCTCCTTGTTGTACCTGTAAGTCTGCGCGAAGTTCTTCAGGCCTCACACTACGAGCCGACAGCTGGAAATCTCAGGTTTTCTCGCACCCTCCGACGCATTCAAGACAACTATTACTGGCCCCGACTGTCTGCCGATGTTGCACATTATGTGAAAACCTGCCGAGATTGTCAGCGACGAAAGACCCCTCCAACCCGACCAGCAGGATTTCTGAACCCCATTGAACCCCTCTCAAGGCCCTTTCAGCAGATCGGTATGGACTTGGTTGGCCCGTTCCCGAAATCAACATCTGGAAATAAGTGGATCATTATAGCGACCGACTATCTGACCCGCTACGCCGAGGCAAAAACCCTACCGAACGGAACAGCAGCAGAAGTCGCCGAGTTTTTCGTGGAGAACATTCTTCTGCGACACGGCGCTCCCGATGTGCTCATCACTGACAGAGGAACAGCATTCACGGCGGAACTGACGCAAGCCATCCTCCATTACAGCCAAACCAGCCACCAGAGAACAACTGCATACCCCCCCCCAAGACCAACGGACTGACCGAGCGCCTCAACAAAACCATCGCCGATATGCTCGCCATGTATGTCGATGCCGAACACATGACCTGGGACGTCATCTTTCCTTACGTAGTCTTCGCCTACAACACCGCAGTGCAGGAGACCACCCAGATGACGCCTTTTAGGCTCGTTTATTGCATAGAGACCACGACCACGCTGGACGCCATGCTTCCGAACGTTACCGAGGAAGATAACGTCGACGTCGCCGCCTACCTACAATGCGCAGAAGAAGCCCAAAGACTTGCCCGATTAAGGATCAAAGACCAGCAGCGGACCGACGCCACACGCTACAACCTACGAAGACGCAACGCGGAATACAAGCCAGGAGACCGAGTCTGGGTTTGGACGCCCATTCGCCGCCGAGGATTGAGCGAAAAGCTTTTGCGACGCTATTTCGGCCCATACAAGGTTCTTCGTTGGCTAGGTGAATTGGACGATGAAGTCGTCCCTGACCAAATGACTGCATCCCAGCGACGCCGCGTACGACCCGAAGTAGTCCATGTCGTACGCCTAAAGCCCTATCATGCATGCTAAAGGACGCCGTGTTTCCACATTCAGTGTTAATTTTTGCACAATCCGTTTCTGATTGTTGATAGCCGCATTATGTTCTAAAGCATCGAGTCGATGCTTCTTTGAGAGGGGTGTAATGCCGCGAATCTTTGCAGCGTTTGTTTGTTGTGTTTATTTGTGCATGCTTCAAGGCTGCCGGCACGCCGCTTTATCGCTTCATTTGTGACGCAAGACGCGCCTACAATTATCTCGATTGATCGCATCCGGACGGAGCCGATTCTAGTTTGCGCCAGAATGTTCTAGTAACTTTAAAAAGCTTTATCTCGAAGGTTCGCTATCAGCTTTAAAAAGAGCACGGCCGACAGCGGCGGTCATTCTGCTCGACGACCGCCGAGCACGCTTGTTGCTAGGCCGCCGCCGAGTGATTCACTTCTTTGCGGCCGCAAGTCAGCCCGAATAAAGAGTTTCGTTTCGAAGACATTCTCGCTGTGTTCCTGTTCGCCGGACTTCCGTCACCACTACGTGGCAATATAAGAAGGCGCACCACAGTGATCGTAACATTACAGAAAAAAAACGGCGTGGATAAAAGCACACCTTTGAATTCAATAGCACCGTGTAATATTGAAGCCACTGTTCAGGATATTGTAACCTCAATGCTAGCACAAAAAGCGTACATTTAATGTGTTTTTTTTTACGTTTTGCTGAACGCGTACACCGCTAAAACAAGGCTATTTCAAATTTCGAAAGGCTTTAATAATTCGCCCGTCGGTGTTTTAGAAATTCAGGGGCGGTTGTGAAACACACGACGCGCCATTTTATTATCCGTTCATTAAAATTTATTCTACATTTTTCAGAAACCTGTGGGCTACCGGAATTTCGATGAACGGGGGATGCTTCTGGGAAAAGGCATGAAAGTTAGAAAAAGATACTTCAGCGTGACCGCCAAGTTCCCGGAAAGAGTCGTTAAATTATTGATGAGCGCACGTTGCTGCTCGCTTACGACGGAAGAATGGCCTGAGGGGCGAGTTGGTGCATGATGAAATGAAGGGCGGCGCAACAAGGACGCTAGCAAGAGAAGGGGACACCACATGCGCGCACTACCAACTGTTTATTGCATGAAAGGTGGCACATTCAAACGTACAGCTCAGGCATGACACTCATCGCATTATCGCTCCGAACACAACATGTGGAAAAAAAGCAGCAACATCAGGATAACAGGCAAGAAACCTTTAACCTCTGCAGAAAAAAACTAAAAGATTCTGATAACAGAACTTAGAGGAGGACATCTAGCAGCAAAAGCAGTGTCAAACAGTCGTAGCAAAAGCAGAGTCAAACAATCGTAGCAAAAGCAGTCAAAAAAAATTACAATCGTAGCTCTTCAGAAAAACAGCGCTTGCAGACAATGGACCAGAACAAGAAGGAAACACAACTGCGCAGCTGTGTGTCCTTCTCGTTCTGGTCCTTTGCCTGCAAGCGCTGTTTTTCTCAAGATGTACCCCAACCAACTCACCCAGCCACCCACCTTGCAAAATCGTAGCAAAGGCAGAGTCAAACGCATTAAGCAAAAGCAGTCAGAACCCGAAAAAACAACAAAACGGAAAAGACAAAAACGGTAACAATATTAAAAACCCACCTAAACAAACAACAGACGCCCACTAGAAATGCAAGGCTGAAAAGATGCACAGTACATGACGTCACAAAAAACTCAAGAAAGGACACTTTCTTTCTACGGAGGGATACTGAAGAGTCGCTAACACAAGTGCTTCCCTCCTTATTGATCATAAAGGCCTTAAGAATTTCGCGTGCCACCTGATGGCGACTCCTGCCCAAAATCCTTATTCCGTTAAGCATTCTGTTGGTTAAGGCGTAAATAGCCGGAGTGAAAGTGTCATTGTTTTCAAGACCAACTGAAAACTTCTTTCTCTCGCACACTGTGCAGGTGAGGGTTTTGATGGAAGCTTCAAAGCAGCTCTTATGTTGAGCGGAAGGTATCGCGGCTTAGGTATCGGGCAATTTCCTCACTGGCGTCCCAGAACCCTCCTTGCAGCGTCGCCTCTCCTCCTCCGCTCTTTTCTCCTTTCTCCTCTTTTTTCCTTTCACGGCTGTTGCGCTCTTCGGTCTATTCCTCCGGCGAGTCTGCCTCCGCGCACCGCCGCCGCGAATCTGCGCGTCTTCTGAACCGCGGCCTGGTCAGCGCGCCTCTCAATGTGCTGACGCATGAACACGTAGGTGGTGGTGGAAACGTTTATTGCCAATGATGTAAATCGTAGGGGGCGCCTGGTTTGCCGCAAAAGTTTGCATGATTACGAGCATTGGTCTGGGTATCGGGCATGCAGCAGTATTGGGTATTGAGCAGTCCGGGTTTGTAGTTGTCGCCAATGTGCAGCCTTCGCTATGTTGAGGGACGGAGCGGGGGGTGCGTATTCCCTTTTTTTTGTCTCGGTAATACGAGAGAATATCACGGAAGGAGACCAGGTAGTGCATTCCCTGCTCACGACAGTATGAGGCATTAAAGGCTTTCGCCTTAATAAAGCGATTCTGCTCGTATTGTCTTTCACAGCTGTTCTGCTCCTGGCGAGCTTCTAGGGCGGCCGGCTCGCGATTTTCGCGTTGCCCTTCGAGCCATTTGTGTGGCCGGCACGTTCCTCGCGCAAAGAAGGCGACTGCGCACGTACTTAAAATGGCGTTAAAGGGCGATTCACACGACGGTCCGTTCGCCCGCGGCCCGCGCACTACCTGGTCTCCTTCCGTGATATTCTCTCGTATTACCGAGACAAAAGAAGGGAATACGCACCCCCCGCTCCGTCCCTCACCATAGCGCAGGCTGCACATTGGCGACAACTACAAACCCGGACTGCTCAATACCCAATACTGCTGCATGCCCGATACCCAGACCAATTCTCGTAATCATGCAAACTTTTGCGGCAAACCAGGCGCCCCCTACGATTTACATCATTGGCAATAAACGTTTCCACCACCACCTACGTGTTCATGCGTCAGCACATTGAGAGGCGCGCTGACCAGGCCGCGGTTCAGAAGACGCGCAGATTCGCGGCGGCGGTGCGCGGAGGCAGACTCGCCGGAGGAATAGACCGAAGAGCGCAACAGCCGTGAAAGAAAAAAAGAGGAGAAGGGAAAAATGAGCGGAGGAGGAGAGGCGACGCTGCGAGGAGGGTTCTGGGACGCCAGTGAGGAAATTGCCAGGTATCGCGGCAAGCAATAAGTGAGAAAAATCAATCAAACACGCCAGGTACGACGACGTCCATTATCCACCACACTGAACTTTAGCGCCAGTTAGCGTAAAATAGTTGACATATTTTCTCTTCCCGCTTTCGCCAACGACCACGCCAGAGCTAAAACTATGAGTTTATTTTGGTCGTACCAGAAAAGAGCGAGTACAGATAATACTATTCAAAAGTTCGAGCCCCTCTTTTGAATTAGTTTCCCAGAGTTCCTTCGTTCGAAAAATATATATTCTGGTATCAACTGCATATATTTCAGTATTCAACCGGGGCAGAAATATATGTGTTAATTTCTCACATCCAGTGTTTACACATCTATCAAGAATCAACAAGAAATTTTTTGAACTCTGGTAGTCTAATTGCTTGACCAAATATTTAGGGGAATCCCCCAAGGTGGAGTAGATTTGTAATAAGGGAGTAATTACTCATTGACGTCCACCCGAGCTTTGTGGCCGTATGGCTGCGCTCGGGTGGACGTCAATGAGTAATTACTCCCTTATTACTAGTCTAGTTGCTTCCGACGCCGGTAGAGTGAGAGCTACGGATATGTAACGAGAAAATTGCTGAAACCCTGGATAAATTACTCGTAGGAGGACAAACTTCCGCTTGGTCAGGTTGCGCACCTTAAACCGGTGTTCGCCACAATAATTCGTCTGGCGTTGTTTGAGTATGATGAATGACTTCAAAATGTCATGAAGGCAGTCTTGCAGGTGCCGTTCGACCTTTCTTTGTCATGTAGTACACGTGAGAGTTTCAAGCTTGATGCTTTTCAGCGCTTATCTTAACTAAAAAATTGTGTTCACTGGAAGCGGTAAGAGGAGCAATACAGCATTTTAATATAACCTCAGTATTGCATGCCGTAATTGAATAATTTTTTTAAAATTCCAAAGAAGCGTTCAATTTTTTCGATTATTCAACGATTAACGATATTCATATTTAACGATAACGATATTCATGCACGATTAACGATATTCGATTAACGATATTCATGCACTGATTGACGCTGGTTTTCAAGTTGACGCAATATTTTTAGATTTTTCTAAAGCATTTGATCGCGTTCCACACCAAAGGTTGTTGCTTAAACTTTCCCAACTGAACATTCACCCTAATATTATTGCATGGATAGCAGATTTTCTCTCATCTAGAATTCAGTTCACATCAGTTAACAACTCTAACTCATGTTACGCTAATGTTACGTCTGGAGTTCCTCAAGGCAGTGTACTGGGACCTTTACTTTTCCTCATCTATATTAATGACTTACCCAATTGCGTGACGTCCAGAATCAGACTATTTGCTGACGATTGTGTGCTTTATCGACGTATAACCTGTAACACTGACAGCCAGCCACTGCAGTCTGATCTTGAAGCGATAAGCACATGGTGTTCTAATTGGTTAATGCCTTTAAATCTTTCCAAAACTAAGCTCATGTCTTTCACCAACAAGCCACGTATTCCTACCGCCTACTTTCTTAATAACAATAGTGTAGAATTCACCACAAGTTACAAGTATCTTGGCATTAACCTTCAATCCGACTTATCATGGAATCATCATATTAATCTCACTCTTGCCTCCGCTAACCGTACTTTCGGACTTCTCAAACATAATTTAAAAGAGGCCGCGACACATGTAAAAAAACTAGCGTACACCACATTAATCCGTCCGAAACTCGAATACGCGTCTGCCATTTGGGATCCTCATCAGAATTATATCATCAGTAACATCGAAGCCCTGCAAAACCGTGCTGCGCGATTCATCTTTTCTGATTATTCATGTTACACCAGCGTCACCTCATTGAAGACTAAAGTCGAGTTAGATAACTTAGCACTGCGCCGAAAAATTTCCCGTCTATCACTCTTCCACAAGCTTTATCACCATCCTTCCCTTCATGATGAATTCTTTCAGCCACCGCCAGTTATCTTTCCACGTCGCGATCATCCTTACAAAGTTAAACGCATTAACTGCCAGTCATTCCATTATGCCTATTCTTTTTTACCACGCACAATAACCGAATGGAACGCTTTGCCATCAGAAATTGCCACAGAATCTGATCTAAATAAATTCCAACATCTTATGCACTCATGTTTCAACAACTAAAAAGGTATTTTTTTGAGCGCTCTTTTCTTCTGCCTTGTCTTCTTTTTATTTTATAATTTTTGTTTTGTACTTCAGCGCACCTTTTCCAGTGTCGTCTTTTTCTTTTTCTAGCGGTGCTGTTATTTATGCTCAAATTTTGCTGTTATGTGCATTGTTGCGACCCTTTCTGTGAATGCCTATTTATGATTAATATTTTGTGATTTCTATTTTATTTTAGTGCAATATTTTTAACCTTATAACAATGCTTTGTACTTACTCCCCCCCCCCCCCCATGTAATACCCTCAAATGAGGGCCTTTGGGGGTATTTTGAATAAATAAATAAATAAATAAATAAAACGGAGGATTACCGCTAGAGATGTTGTTTACTTGAAGAGAAGCAGGAACCCGGTTTACGTTGCCGACGGAAAAATGGTAGGTCTGGTACTTCACCACTTTTAACGGAATTAACTTTCAAATGAATCGAAAAAGCCGTGTATAGCAGGAGGGTACTTCTTGTTTTTTGTTTTTTTAAGAATTATAGCCCATATTATCGGCGTAATTAAGCGCATTCAGCTTTTCAAACACCAAAATTATCTAATAGCCTCATCCCACTGTAACGTTTTTAAGCGTTTGAAAATTTGCGGGGCAAATCCTCAGAACCATGGGTTCAGGCCCGTGAACCTGAACCCATGATTCTTTACACCTGGAAATCGAATAATTGTGGTCAAATGAAACAGCAACTTTCTACAGATGCAGCACTCTGAGCTGCAGCATACGTTGTATTATAGAACATTTGAAGTGATAAACAGGGTGCAGGCCATGTATCGCTTCGGGGCGATAATCTCCACAATTCACAATTTTCGGGAGGTATCGTAAAAGTACCACTGGATGAAGACATCTTGAAAAATTGGATACGAGAAAAAAAGCTCACGTTTATGTCAAAAGATGCCGATAATTACCGTGATTTCGGAATTCACCGCATAACTTAAACTATAATGCTGATTCAGGCTTATTTGCTGACGCCGTGTCAAACCGGGAAATTTTCACTAATTGCGACTGCAATAGCGCGAGCAGTGAAATCAGTTTTAACGCGAATACTCTGAATAAGTATAGGTTTCGAGTTTACAGAAACCTTGAAAAGGGGCGTTTCAGAGAGCAAGCTGCAAAACCTTATATTGAAAAATGCTTCTGCCGCTGACGTAAATAAATTGCATCTTTTTAACTGTGCATATTAAAAGCCCTTATTTACTTCTACGTCAAAACTGCTGTTGAGAAGCATCAGGCAGCAGTAGTGTTCATTTTCCTGCAAAGCCCTTCAATATATTTTAAAGGCTGATTTGTTCTGACATGTTCCCTTTATCCTACTCGATTATACACTTAGCCTCAGCCTTCTCCGTCTTCAACGTTCGTTCCTTCCGGTGTGCGAGGCCAGGAGAAGCACCGGTCGAGTAAAAGTCATTTTCGTTTTCGTGTGGAAAGGGTATAACCTTAAGCGCATGCGCCAATCCCGGCTACGTAGTAGCCGATTGCGACCACTGACTGCGTGAATTGCGATATCTTATCAGAGCTCACTAGCTTTTGGTCTGTGTTGCTGTACTTACCAATGCTTTCGATTTCTACCCTACTTTATTAAAACTTTTGTATTTGACGCCCATTACACAATGCCTCTCTTGAGGTCTGTGAGGTATATGTAAACAAATAAATAAATATCCACCAGTGAGCTTTTTATGTTTTGCCCTAAGAACCGACTGTAATGAAGGTGCGGAGCTAAGGAAAGGGTTTATTTTTTTGTTCAACATTGCCAAGCTTGATTAAATTTATGAACGCTTACAAACATTAGGGACCAGGCGGTTTGATGGGAAAGCGAGTCGGAAAGGGTAAATAATGTTTGATTTTTATAGTATAGAGGGAGCCTATTGCTCAGAAAGAAAACTGACGTCATTGGTTTTGAAAACTTTGTGGGCTTAAAAGTTATCATATACACATCAAGTGTTACTCAAAAAGCAATTGAAAGAGGGGGCCACAACGGATCCCTCCATCCGTTTATCTATGTCTGCTGCTCCGCTGTCCGCACGTCCGCATGGCCCGTCCGCCCGTCGGCTGGTCTATCTCTCCATCCGTGCGTGCATCCGCTCGTCTCTCAAGGAGTACTGCATACGGCTCCAAATAGTAATAAAAAAATTTCTAATGATTATATGCTCTTCGGTTGTAGCCGCGTAGAGTAAAGGGTTTTTATTAATTGCGAAATATTTCTTAATGGAAGCGGAAACGTGCTAAGAGATTTCCTAAAAATTCAAGGGGGTGCTTTGTTGACCTAAAGCACGGAGAGGCGAAAGCCTTAAGTTCGGTGTTGCTGCTAGTGTCACTAATGTGTGGTTACGATGTTAAGCTTCGCCTCTGAGTGTGGAACGCGCTAGCGTCTTGCAACGCTGCCAGGGAGTCCACAGAACGCCATCGCCCGTTGGGCTCTACGTCTTCCTTGTCGGTACATTAGTTTTTGAGGAAACGAAATGTGTCTCGCATACCTCGGCGGACACCTGAACCTCGCCGTAAAGGAAGGGAGGAAGATGGGAGTGAACGAAGACACCGTATTCACTAGACGTGCATTTGTTGATTCCAAACCATCGAGCTGGCATGGCGGAGTGGCTCGTCTCGCACTCCGGAGACCCTGGTTTGATTCCCGATCTCGACGAAATTCCTTCTCGGTTTTATTTATTTATCTGGTCGAACTAGCAAGCTTAATTAGGCTAATTTGTTAATTAAGCAATGAACTAAACTCAGTCCCGCTTAGTTGGAGCATCACTATACGATTCCTTTATGGTTGCATGGTTACTGGCCAAAGTACAATTGGCCCCGTTTGAAACTCGCGCACTGTGACGTCACGACCATTTCGACCAACTGAAAAGCGTGGCATTTCTGTCGACAACTTCTGCTTACAACGATGAGGCATTAAAGGCTTCCGCCTTCAAATTCCCAAATTTCAGAGAAACTCTTATCGCAGCATGCTGCACAGCCTGTGTGCTACTGAAACTAATTACACATTATTTGTGCATACAAAGGGCTCGCAAGACAAGTTTCAAGTTACATTCAAAGCTAGATTATCACTAGTCTCCAGAGATGGCTGCATGGCGTGCAGCATGCGTTTCACGTGTGCAGTCCTGAAGATAAACCAGTACGTCGCCGTGTCGAGACCGCGGCGACCATTACGGTAATGGCACTGGGTTTTCGTGCGCGTCGTCCACCTCGCGCGCACGGCTCTGCAAGTTTCGCCTTAGTGGGACACGAATCAGCTTTATTTCCACCGGGACCCCTAGTGCGCAACACAGGTGCATTTCACTAGTGTAAAAGCTGCGGGCAGTGCTTTTCGCTACAACGGCCGCGGTGAAGCATTTCAGCCTGCGAAAGAGCAAGAAATGTTTTGCTCCGTTCAACAGCTTTCGTACTCTACTTTAATGATTTTCTTATGGCTTGTGGTTTTTCTCCTGATTTCTTAGCAACCAAAGCTTTTTTTATTCCCTTCAGCCCCCTCAGTTCACCTCGTTCGCGCCTCTGCATCTGATGGCTGACCAGAGAAGAGCAAAACAAAGCAGACGGGAGGCGGCTTTAGTGAATTTAAAACTTCAAGACAGCCATGTGTGTACGAAAAGGAGAACCAGTATTAATAGTAAGGTTCTCAGGATAGTGTGTTACTCTGTGGAGATATGAAGAAAGTTCAGTTCCTCCAAATTTTGCATAAACTCAAATATATTTTTTCGACACGGTAATAAACATGGTTATTAATATTATGTGCAAGGCTAGAGGAGGCATCATACAATACGTGGCTCTCGCTGCACGACAATGAGAGTTCTTTCTCAAATGTATCCAAAGCCATGTTTTGGTAGACACCGTTAGCTCTGACTTCCAAATGGCGTTTTTATTCTGCACGCAAGTACTCCTACCTGCATCAAAATAGTAAATAACACCTAAAACCATCAATGCCCCGTTATTCCTTTTTATACTTTAAAAATGCTGTCAAGGAGCGCAAATTTAGTCTGTTCTCCTATTGCCAAGAGTTTCTCGCCTATATCATAGCATTGTCAGTGGTTTCTATATGGGTGCTGAGTTTTTATTGGTTTCTCCGTTCAATTTTATTTGCATTGTGCCGCACGCATGTCAGCTCAGAGGCTCCGCAGCCTTCGTTCCAATTCCGGCAACGATAGACCTATGACACTGGATTTTTAGCGGCTCTAAGCAGTCGTTTTGCGATGCACCGTGTCTGTCCTATTTTCAGCTCTAAGCTAGTTCCCACACAAACGCAAAGTGGATGGCATAAATATCCTTCCCGGTTCTACAGGTTCAAAGAGATTTGGAGTGGGAATCGTATTCATGCACACAATTAAAAACGCTGCCGCCGACAGCCCAATATTCACGGTCATTCGAGAACCTGGGAAGGTATTCACGGCACGTATGTGTTCGTGTCGCTTTGGTTTCTTTAGTATGTGGAGAGCTGAATGCCACACAGAGAAGTTTACGAAATATTCGCCGTCAAGTTCGGCGTATAGTTCGGCTTTATGTTTGGCGTCAGGTTCGCTGGCGCTCCCGTGGGATGTTCGCTTCAATTTTCCTGTGTAGAGTGTGAGCTAAAAGCTTCTCCTGTCGAAACGGTGAAAGAGGAATTCGTAGATGGTTTGTTTAATAGTGCATGCTTGTGTTGCTTGTGATTGCTTGAGGCCTGCTGAACGAGTGTAAAGTGCTTCAAAAAACTGGATAATTTAGGCTCCGTTCGGTCACTCCGAAAACCCTATAACCTCTTGTACATATGCCCCAAAGAATTAAAATCAAATCAAATCTTCGTTAACCAGTAACGGCAGCTCTCAAAGTTGCTCGTTAGACATTCCCATATTCATGCCCCATGTCTCATTTGCTGTGCTATTATGCTTACCAAAGTGCCAATAACCCTTCTTTTGGGCCTAGTTGGTGCATGATAATACTACAGATGATCGATGTGCGCAAAACATTAGACAACCCACGTACACGAGCGAAACACATGAACAGGCGCAACACTAACAACTACTTTATTCTTCTGAAAGCAACGCATATATATATATATATATATATATACCTTTTCCCACACGTGCGCAATAGGTACCTGCACCCGCCAGGCACCACCACCGTCGAGGCTGCTTTCAGCTCCCCCGCGCGGCCAGTTCCTCGTCCCTGTCAGGAAGGCTCGCCCCGCGACTTCGAAGGGATGGCGTCTGCTAGCGGCTGCCGCTGTTCGTAGAGGCGGGATTTCGACCTATCCATTCATGAGGCTGAAAAATTCTTTCGAGGAGCGAACGTCAGGAAAGGAACAAAGCTTTCTGAAGCAGGCCATGTACACAATGTGAAAAAGGTGGTGTCGTGCGACGGGAACGAAGCACCAGCTCGGTGCATTGCGCAGACAAACATCACTGCGCCAGCGAAAACGATCAAATTAACGCTAAGAAATATTTCTATCTAATGCCTGTCAGCGCTGCACTCTCACTCAGTTTTTTTTTTTATGTAGCTATCTTTCAGTAGACAGCTTGTTGCCGGGGGCTGCAGTTCCAAGGCAGGCATCGCAGGCAAAAGTAAACACGCTGCTGCCGTTGCTGTGTTTGGAGCGGTGCGAAACACTCTCCAAAACAAGCCGCCCCGCAATCCTGGGGTGTTCTTGCATTAGAAAGGCTTACCCTAAACTTTCAAAGACGGCCAGGCTGCAGAACATTGAAGGTAATTAGAAAACTCCAGTTTTTGAGCGAACGACGTAACCTGACTATATAACATTCTATTTAGCCGCACCTTCGGTATGCGCACTGAAAGTCACGCGGAAAACATCAAACTGTTTGATTCGGATTCTGCAAAAAAGGAGTATCCCAGCTAATTCATGCAGGAGTCTTGCCGAAAGCTTGTGCTCAAGAAGCGGAATTTCATTTCAAGCTTTGTTAAATTTTTACACATTTAGTACAAGTACCCTGAATCTTTGACATTTGGATATATGTTTATTGTAGCAAATTATCACCCAGTCCGTCAGATGTGGAGCAAAGGTTTATCAGGAATATGTTGCCGTTGCCCCTGAAAACGTGCCTTAATTTGCTGTCGAAAAAGACGCAGGACGACAAGGCGCAGTGGAAGCGAGCAAGGATTCCGCGCATAACTGGAACTAAGGTAAACGATTCTTTACTGCGCAAAATTTGGGCTTCTTCCTCGGGTGTGACCGCGGGCGAGTTATGCGTGGCTTTTTAAGCCCACATATTATTGACAGCCAAGTCAATGACCGGAAATCGTGGGTGCAAAAAAAGGGAAGGGTTCCCAGAGAGCTATTAGCATTCCTCCGCGTCTGTTGAATGTGCCATGACTCAAAAACCTGTCTAGGAGGTAATGCATGAGTCAAGTAAGCGTCTTCCGCACGGGTATTACCATTGTTTGACCAGAAACCGCGAGCGCGTGTTGTCCGTCGCGAAGGGTGGGCCGTCTCCCAATGTCGCGTTGGAAATCCACAAAACCTTGTCCCAGGCGAATTTATATACGCATTATTGCGTCCTGCAACACAGCAGTGTGTCCTGCTGTTGTTATGTGCCATTTTTTGCTCGGTAAGGACGCCCAAAACTGCTTCGGGACGGCGCGCGCAGCACAGCGGAAGCTGTCGGACTGCTCCCGCCTTCCTGACAGGGACGCGCGCGCCGCCGCCAGTGGCGCGCGCGTCGCGCTGGAGTTAGATGCGCAGGGTGCCTATAGAGAAAACAAAAATCATGTCATGTGAGATTACTGGCAACGACGCGAGTACAAAAGAAAAAAGAAAAAGAAAAAAGCTAAGATTAAGAAAAAGATTAAGAAAAAAGCTGAAGGATGTATCAGCGATACTTCCATATCTTTGTACTCTGCCGAGTTTAAGTTTTTGTGCTCTCGTAGTTGCCACTAATCTCACATGACGAATTTTCTTTGTTCGCTTGCACAGGTGTTGCAAAAGGTATATATACGCCCTGGTTTCAGAAGAAAAAGTAGTTGTTAGATTTGCTTCTGTCCTTGCGTTTATCTCGTGTAAGTGGATTGTCTAATGTTTTACGCACATCGATCATCTTTAGTATTATCAAAGGGCCATTCTTTCCCGAAAATCCGAAGACACTCTGTGCACATGTATCAATCCAGTAAAGGGTGTTTTATTCTGGAAATTTTGCATTCTTAATATATGCCATTAGGGGAATTTAGGGCCGTTAGGTGAATTTCATAGAATATGAGGGCAAATTAACAAGCAAAAACTGTCATTTTTTTTTCCAAAATTGATGGAGTTTTCAAGAAGTTTTACAAAAATGGCCTTGTATTCGTAGTTTTTGGTGTATATGATGGAATTTTAGGTTGTTACACGGAACAACACTGGAACCAATCAACCCCCTTTGTGACGGTTACTTTCTTTTTCTCGCAGCCTAGCAAGCTTCTCCCTATGTACATATTAAATGTTGCAATTCTTCGAAAATAAAAAATATTTACTTTTCAGCAACAAGAGAATGTCCTCCATTTTAAAGAATTGATTTTTGTCTTCTAGCTATACACAGGGAAACATCCTTAAAGGAGCACTCAACACTGCCACCGTTTGTTCTCCAGGCTCTGTTTGACGATACTCAAAGTATGCGGGCCGGCGATAAGCCATAGTGAAAATAAATGCAGGTTGAAAGAAACAAATCAGATTCAGGCCGCATCTTGTCCACCCAACGGGTACGGCGAATATTAGGCGCGATAAGCTCTCGACGACGTTGAAAAAGGCGAATATCGAACGGGCGCCCAGGCCCAACACAAAGGCGAGCGTATCCACAGACCGTGGCGACGCGCAACAAGGGGGACAACACGGGGCCCTCTTGAAGCGTTTAGTGCAGCTTTTCTGCTTCTTCCTTTGATAAACGAATGAATAAAATGCCAGTCACAAGCTGGCTCCGAAAACAAAGAACGCCGAATAAACAGACTGGACTGAATGCCATGATGTTAAGAGAAACATATAAGCGGGCTTGAAAACACACTCTGCATTCACGGTTTAAGTGAGGCTCTGATCCGGCTCAGACAATGAAAGGAGCGCTCGAAAATATGTGCCCTGCACTCTTGAGCACCTCGGGGTTTTCAAGGAGCACAAAAGGTTCAGTCAAGCCTAAATCCGCCAGACGAAGAACACTCGAACGAGAAGAAATTGAAACTTCCTCTCCTCTGAAAAACAGCTTTATTACTCGTCCGTCTCAGGTTTCGGGCACTTCAGTGAGCCAACGGGAAATAGAGGCTGCAAGCCTAGAATGAAGCAACACTCACAGCAGAATAGCAAATAAAGATGGGCAAGAAAGCTCGCTTGCCTAGCCTCCCCGAGTATAGCACAATCAGTAGTTGTAGTACAAAACTGAACAATTAAAATGTATGCTGGAAGTGCTGCTAACCTCTATGAGACAGTAAAGGAGTGCAAACAGGTGGCTCTACATGATTTACATGATTTACATAATTTACAGGTAAATTTGCGTTCTCTGGAGCAAGCGAAAGTGCCCTGTTTGAGCCACACACATTTTTGAATGTTTATTTCGTGTTTCCTGCGGCCAATCACAAGGACATTTTGAAATTATTGTGTCCTTGGATGTGGCTTTATTAAGTGAATGAGACAAAACACGCCACTTAGTAATAAAACTTTCTAATATGCTATTTTCCGAATGTAAATCGATGTGAAGAACACGCCATGCATTTTTCTGGATTTCCACCGCTTGGCTCTACTTTTGAGCTGATTTTACTGAAGAAAAACTTGCGCTAGGGGGGCCCTAGTCGGTGCGTATTGTCGTAGATGGCTCACAGCGACTATACTCGTTGGTGCCGAATTCAGCCACCCTCAGTTCCGTACAGAGTGGACGCCTAAAATATTTGTTGCACCAATAGGTACAGTTTTACAAAGTCTTGTAATTGTAAACTGATAGCACGCAACTTTGGTCGGAATTTTTTTGGACCAAGAAAATTTATCATACTGACGTACTTTTTTGACCGCGGAACTCGCGCCAGCACCCAGGGAATACTAGGCCATACTACAAAACTATAGAGGAAGAAGATTGCAATATCCCCCACCGCACAAATCTCTCAGCAGAGTGGAAGCTGTCACTTGGAGACAATTACAAACAGGCTCTTTCCCAAACCTACATATACTAAACAAAATACACCCTACGATATACGCCGACAAATGGCCCTGGTGCGACGAAAAACCTACTCTATATCACATCACATGGGCCTGCCAAAACATAGGCGTGGTCCCCAAAATACAAAACCCGAGGGCGGAGCAATGGGAAACTCTGCTGTCCAGCGACCGCTGTGAAGACCAACAAGGTCTGGTACAGCGAGCTCTACGGGCGGCAGTGGCCAGCGGAGCCCTGAACTGAGGGCAACCGACCATTGATTAGAGACGGACGACTTCGACAGAGAAGGCTCCTGGGGGTAGAACCAAGACGTCTCTGAAGATGCCCCCAAACCGCAGGAAAAAGCATTAGTGAAAATAAAGTTTTTCCTTCCTTTGTGGTCTGTAGGGTGAAGACAAGAGATATTTGAAATGTTTAGTGCTTATTTTCACTTTTGCTTAAAAACAGCACACCAATACGGAAGGCTGTCTCCACTAAACATTATTTATTTTAGCTAACTTTTAAACTCTTTTTCCATTATTTAATTGAATTGCGAAGTATTATGTAGATTTCTGGAGAGGACATGTGCTATTCAACTCTAAACTGGCCCGTACGATCTGTCCTTCAAGTAAAGTTGATACAGAAGAACTGAACTTAGAGACTGGCTGCTGCTCAAGGATTATTAAAAGACGTTAGGCTTCGGCGGACACGTTGAAGTTGAAGTTGAAGTTTATTTCTCGCTCTCAGTGGTACAAGTATTACTTACAGTATTACAGTATTACAAGTATTACAGTGGTACAAGTACAAGTATTACTGGGAGAGAGAGGACGCAGGGAAAAAAGCTGCTTGAATGCAGCTTGAGAGGCACCCTGCGCCCACACTGCTGAGGCAACGTATTGCCTCAGTTGTTAGTTTACAAGACAGCTACAGGTGAGGCACTCGAAAACAATAAATAAAGTATCAACATGAATATAATATCTACAGTGGCACTTAAACATTAGTATCACAATCACAACAAAAAGCGTCATAAATACTCAAAAAACCAAAAGCATCACATCAACCAAGTGTACAACAGCAGAATTCACACGTGTTACAGCTTTAATCACAGTTCGGAACAAGTTGTAATTAAATGTCTTCAAAAAGATACAAAATGGTTTTTAAGCTCTTTACCGTGATGCATTTTAGCGATATGTTGTTATTTTCTAAAATGTTTAGGTATTTCGACAGAATAAAAGATAAAGATTGCATACCGTATTTGGTCCGACAAAGAGGCAGTGACCAAGGAAAATGAGAGCGGGTATCGTAGACGGTTGAATAGCGAGACATTTTTAGAAGTGAGAGAGTGGTTTCATTGTTAGTAAAAACCGCAGTTTTGTACATTGATAGCAATCTGAAAGGAATCAAAGAAGTGAACTTTAGAATGCCAAATTTAATGAAGTATGGATGTGTGTGGGTCTGCCTCGATACGTTTGCTATGAGTCTAATTGCCCGCTTTTGTACTGTTATTAGTTTGGATATGTTGTGCTGGGTCGTCGTTCCCCAAACTGTGAGACAGTAAGTCAGTGATGGGAGAAAGAATGCGTGATAAATGAGGACCTTTACTCGAGACGGAAGTGTGTCCCTATGTTGGCAAATAAGACCGTTGAAGCGATTCAGTTTTTTCCGAACATGATTGACCTGTTCGTCCCAGGTGAGACACTCTGAGAAGATAACTCCTAAGCATTTTATGTTTTTCACGATTGCAATTGTTTTGCCTCCTAATGATAGGGTGAAATTGGTGTGAACAGTTTTGTTTCTTGTTCGGTATAAGACGGCCTTCGTTTTTTCAGAATTAACTTTTAGATGATTATTTCTTGACCACTCGTGAAGATATTCCAGAAACTTATTTGCTCGCGAAAATAATTCGGCTTCTGTGTTACCCGACAACAGTGCTGTAATATCATCAGCAAAGCCCACAAGGTCAACGGCAGGGGTAGAAAAGATGTCATTAATGTAAACAAGAAAAAGTAAGGGCCCCATTATGCTGCCCTGGGGAACACCAGAGAGAAGTGGCTCAAGGCTAGATAACTTGTTATTATGAGAAACCATTTGTCTGCGATGCGCTAAGTATGATTTGAGCAGAGACAAAGTGACTCCCCTAATTCCGTAGTGTTCCAGTTTTTGCAGCAGCAGATTATGGTTGAGCAAGTCGAAGGCTTTTGAAAAATCGACATAAATGCCAAGGACCAGGCATTTCTTCTCAAAGGCTTCAACTATTAGTTCTTTTTGTTTAATCAAAGCTGTCTCTGTCGATTTTTTAGGCCTAAAGCCAAACTGTTGGTCAGATAGGACACCATGCTTATCTAAAAATTTAGTTATTCTGGAACACATAATTTTTTCTAAACCCTTTGATAACACAGGCAGGATCGAGATCGGCCGGTAATTTGATAATTCTGATGTGTCACCTCCTTTATGAATGGCAATAACTTTTGCGACTTGCATTTCTGTCGGAAAGATCCCTGTAGCGAGAGCAATGTTGTAAATGTGAGTTAACGGTACAGCAAGTAAGTCACATCTGTTGCCAAGAAAAACACTGAGATGATTTGGTCGTTAACATGGCTTCGCCACGGTAGCACTACCTATGAGGCTAAGTGAGCTTTAAAGGTCACATAATACGAAATTGTGATTCGAATAGATTAGGCCCATTTATTCCTGATCGGTACCGTACAATAAAAAAATATCGTAATTTCTAGTCAGAACAGTAAACTGTGACCTTGAATGTGTCTTGTTTTTGGGCTTGCGCATGTTGGCATTACATTTCGAACCAGTGCTGTGACGATGATGATTGATATGGTGTCAAACATACCCCCTTTAACACTAATCTGGAAGGCAGCGATTTACCCAAAATGCGCCCATGGAGTGAGCTGATTTGAGGAACTGTCTGGGAGATTTATCAAGAAATTTTGAGGAGTCCAGATGGTCTTATAAAAGGCACAGGGTGTAACATCGTTACCACTAGGAGCTTCGAAATATCACAGGGTAGCAAACGAGACAGTGGCCAAAGCTGCTTTCATAACAATTATGACGAGAGCTACTGGTAATGAGACCTTCAACAACCCCAGCCACTTAATATTATGGGCACAAATAACTAACGTCACCAACAGTTGCGCCGCTCTTTGAACGTTAGTGCTATTATTTTTTCACAGCAACAAACGCGAAAAATTTTTTTACGATCTCCGTTCCTCTTTTACTTTTTCGTAACGCGGCATCGATTTTTACACATTTACAATGGTTCTTTCGGAAATAATGTTTCCGAGATGAAGACCCAGGAAACGCGCTTAAAGCCATTTTATGAGAACTATAGCGTGAAAAAAAATCACATTCATTGAAGCTCGTAAACCCAGCGAATCCACCGATAATGTGCCATCAAATACACGCGACGTCGTTTACCGCATTGTACGTTTCGCTCCCTTCAGTTTCAGGGGAAAAAAAGTACCGCAGAAAACGCCAGCCAAAACTCTGCAAGGTACGTTAGTTTTCGGGTTTTTTATTTTCGTTTTTCTTTCTTTGTAATTCGGCCTGCAATATGGGCTAATCATATAAAAGCCATGTATTGCTACCCAGAGTAATTTTCGACAGAAGTGCTGTGACCATGGTATGACGTGTAACTTCTTATTTTTTTTTTGCTTTTATAATTCGAATGCTTACGAGGCTACGCCAAGAGTTCCACAAAAAGGGGGTTAGTGCTAAAACATCATTAATATAAAATTGAGGTTTTTGTTCAATTCACGTATTCAAGTCTTTATTTAATTATTTATTTATTTGTACCTCGAAGGACCGTAAGGGGGCACTACATGAGGGGGCATTACACTTTCTTTTCATTGAAAGCGATATCCTGTTCATACAAATCTATCGGCTCCAGGGAACATGCTTGAGAAACTAAGGGGACCTTTCACTCAACTTAAGACTGGAAAGCTATAGCATTGGATTTCACGTTTGTAGCCGCTTCTGCTGCAACTTCTGTTGTTTTTTGCGTTAGTTTCGTTTCAGTTGTCGGTCCATCGACCACCATATTCAGGTTGCTGTAGTATCAGGTATCCGCTATGCTGTGATGGCATATGCATCCACCTCTTCAAAGAATAATTTAATTGGCACTTAATACGGTGCCCAGGCTGCCACTAGCAAAAGTGGGCAGGGTGTTTTGACGTCAAAAGATCACGTGACATATCTCCGACCATTCCTAGTTTTTTGAGATCGATTGGGAGATTTTGCTCCTAATGTGAACTCTAATATCACTAATATAGCACTAATATAGCAGGCGCATTTAATGAAATTTATTTCAGGCGCGAGCACATCTTAGTTGTGAAAAGAATAACGTGATCAACTGGCTGAGGCATGCAATCTGAAATTCTGCAGAGTAAAAAAATTCCGCAGAAACACGAGGACTAAGCCAAGAAAAACAGAAGCAAAATCGCTATCCATACCTGATGTTTTATTCCAAAAAAATGAACATCTAAATAGGAAAAACAGAACAAGACCAGAACAAGGCTACAATCACGAACACCAAATGTCACCCCCGGCAAAACTCGAGCGAGATGGCCAAAAATCAAAACTCCCTATCAGAGAAGCGGATGGAAGTCTCCTTGCGTCATTTATCACCACTGATACGGGTATGAAAGGCTTCCATGGGCTCACGCACGAGTTGATCCCTGTGCTTGAATACAATTGTTTTGTCGAAGAGGGGTTTACATCGGATCTTATCGTTCGTGGCACGCATGCAGCAATATTTTTCGAGGTTATCAAGGGAATCTCTCCTGAGTGATCTTCGGTGTTTTCCCTAATCTTTCATTAACTCACAGAAGATTTCCTTGACAATCTCCGAAAACATTGCCGCACGTGTGGTATGAACGGTAAGAAGATCCAATGTAAACGGCTCTTAGAAAAAAATTATCTTCCCAAAATCGGTACACGTTGTATATTTATTAAGGCATGTGTGCCCTTGGGATGCTTACTGGTTAATTATTTTTCGCTTTCGCCGGCGTCGGAATACTTAAAGAACAATTTAAGAAGGGGTAAGCAGATTTTTGGAAAGGGAATACACCAACCATCAAGCAATCACGAAACGATTAAGGGGGATGATAGGGCATGAGACACCCGCCTGCTGTGCTGAAAATGAATATGAAAATACCACAGACTTCTGAGTGGATAGCGTTTATGCAATGTTTTTGTGGCCAAGTAATAGAATACGTGGGCACGCACACATAAGAAAAACAGAAAACAGGAAATATTTGTATTTCATAGAGCTAATCATGGACTGAAAGAAAGGAAAAGGCATTCAAGAAATGAGCAACAGACTTGATCTAAATCGCTAGAAAAATATTAATCGCATTTGTTCTTGTTCTATTTATTAGAACACTGGAACACAGAGCAGCATATTTCACTTCCCGAGGTTATTTCTGAAGTCACAGCTATTTTGAGTGCCGACAAGAACCGCACATTAGCTTTCCTGCACTATTTTTGCCACATTATATTAGGGCAATTGAAGAGTGTGAGGGGAAAAGGCCCCCAGCAGGTTCGAGCGTCCTCCGAGGTGGGGCCCCGGAGGATCGAGAAAATCGTCCCAGACCTAGCACGGCCGTAGATGTAACAAAAATGCTTTTACTTAAAACAGGAGAGCAGTCACTGCTGGGTAGGGAGCTGTGCGGCCGAGGGTCGAGGAGTCGCTCCGGTGTGAGATTGCGCTGCCCGTCGCCAGAAAGGCGCCGGGGCCAAGTACCTACGCGGGGCTGTTCTCCCTGCGGCCGGAAGTCGGGCGTGGAGCACCAGCACCAGTGGCGCTGACGACGCACCAGAGAGGAGACGGCCGCCCGGGTCTGGACACCCGGGCACGGCCAGGAAGGCACCCTTTCTCAGCAGGGGGTCCCAGCCACGGGGCGGCAGGCACGATCCGACAGCAAGGCCCTGCCTGTGCCCGGCACGGCGCCCGCTCTCCAAGGCAGCGAGAGTCAGGCAGGAGACAGGAGACAGCAGGCTCCTGGTGGCGCGAAACTGGGCAAGGATGGCTTCCCCAGGCCTGGCCACCCGGGTTCAAGAAGCCGTTCAGCCGTGACCTCGCCTGCTCCGTTCCCCAAGCTCGTCTCCTCGCGCCACTTGCGCCGCGCCTCGTGTCTCTCCTTTTTTCTCTTCTTCTTTTTCCAAGGGAGCGTCAGGCCGCCGCTAGTGATGCAGGGCGCTTGTGGCATCACAAAGAGACATGCGAGAGGCACTTGCCTTGCAGTGGGCGTAGTCAGGCTGATGATAATGATGATAATAAGGGAGTAATTACTCATTGACGTCCACCCGAGCGCAGCCATACGGCCAGAAAGGAAAGGAACAGTGGTCAACACTGTTCCCACTTCGAGTTATAGATCAATTCGCTCTCGCACTACCATAAGCTTGCCGTCCCGGTTAGCTCAATTGGTAGAGCGACTGCTCCGGTGTGGCGGTGGTCCCGGGTTCGAACCCCGGACCAGGACGAATTTTTCTTTAACTACGAAGTTTCTGTGAAAGCTGTATAGCTTTCCTTTCTGGCCGTATGGCTGCGCTCGGGTGGACGTCAATGAGTAATTACTCCCTTATTACAAATCTACTCCACCTTGGGGGATTCCCCTAAAAATATTTGGTCGATAATGATGATATTTAGGCTGGAACTCAGACGTTTCTTAGTAATTTCGTAACATAAAGAATATCTCTCAGAGAAGATACACACCTTTGTTGCAGTTCTAAGTTCCAAAGGAGTTTTCGAACAAACACAATCAAGACAAAACATTTGTTCGTACCCCCTATTAACATACGCTATTTTCTCTCAGCATTCCAACAAAACCCATTCTTCCTTGCTATTCATAGAAACCCGACACCCGCATCTTCCGATTGGAGGAAAGAAAGAAAAGAATATAAGAAATAAAGGGTAAAAGATGCGAAAGTGCGAAAGAACATACCGAACTGTTGAGCAGCGGGGCATACGCCAAGCTCTCAAGTAAGGATAATGAGGAAAGTGACCATGTATCTTCCCATGTATCACGTGAGAGATATGATAAATGGCCATGAGAGCACAACTGCAACAAACATGGCAGTAAAGAGGATGTATATTATGCAGAATTAAATAGAATGTTATAGCACTGACCACTATTCTAGTTACCTGAGTGTCAGTCAGTGAGGATATTCCGGTAAAAAACACATCAGTAATTGAGTGGACAGCCGACACATAAGACGGTAACTTAATTTGCATTACGTCTACTGTTCATGTCACTTTTGTTCAGATCTTTTACACTCATTTCAAAGCCGCATTAGTCTTAACACAAATCCATCCGCGTATTGTGATACTCTATACTGCGCTGTTGAAATGAGAGCTGGATGCCAGCACCGAAGTTAATTCGAAAGTCATTGTTCACTTGATAATAAAGGAGATCCGAGTTGTCGGAGTCACGCACCATTAACATGTCTTTCGATGTCCGACTACTAAACAAGGGGTATTCTTGAGGTGCATATGAATGAAGAACGGCCGTAAACTCGAAACGCACTTCTTATATATATATATATTCGGAGGTCGTGGGTTCGGATCCCACCGGCGGCATGTGGTTGTTTTTCTTCTGCTTTTCTAATCAATTAGCTTTAAGCGATGACATATTCAGTAATATTAAAAATTGGTCATCACCACAAAATAAAGAAATTAATTAAAAAAAAATCCCCTGTGCCCCTTGGTTTCTGTGGCTGTTGGCTTCTGTCATATTTACAACGAGCCCCTCATCCCCTTCCTTGTTTGCTTAATTGCTTAGTGAGGGCCTCGATTCTGGCAGCCTTGATGCCATAGGAAGCATAAGAGGGTTTTTACACAGCTTCCACCCTCTCCGTTCGATGACGTTCTACGTCACACTCGCGGTAACTCACGACGTTCTACGTCCGCCGCTTATGAACGTGGGTGGCGCTGATGAGCACTCTCAAGGTTAGGTTACTTGTAAACATAAATACCCCCGAAAGCAGAAGGTTTGACAGCCGTCGCCGTAGCTCAGAGGTAGAGCACCGGACGCGTAATTCGGAGGTCGTGGGTTCGGATCCCACCGGCGGCATGTGGTTGTTTTTTCTTCTGCTTTTCTAATCAATTAGCTTTAAGCGATGACATATTCAGTAATATTACAAATTGATCAACACCACAAAATAAAGAAATTAATTAAAAAAATCCCCTGTGCCCCTTGGTTTCTGTGGCTGTTGGCTTCTGTCATATTTACAACGAGCCCCTCATTCCCTTTCCTTGTTTGCTTAATTGCTTAGTGAGGGCCTCGATTCTGGCAGCCTTGATGCCATAGGAAGCATAAGAGGGTTCTCACACAGCTTCCATCCTCTCCGGTCGATGACGTTCTACCTCACACTTGCGGTAACTCACGGCGTTCTACGTCCGCCGCTTATGAACGTGGGTGGCGCTGATGAACACTCTCAAGGTTAGGTTACTTGTAAACATAAATACCCCCGAAAGCAGAAGGTTTGACAGCCGTCGCCGTAGCTCAGAGGTAGAGCACCGGACGCGTAATTCGGAGGTCGTGGGTTCGAATCCCACCGGCGGCATGTGGTTGTTTTTTCTTCTGCTTTTCTAATCAATTAGCTTTAAGCGATGACATATTCAGTAATATTAAAAATTGATCAACACCACAAAATAAAGAAATTAATTTTAAAAAATCCCCTGTTCCCCTTGGTTTCTGTGGCTGTTGGCTTCTGTCATATTCACAACGATCCCCTCATTCCCCTTCCTTCTTTGCTCTATATATATATATATATATATATATATATATATATATATATATATATATACTAGCTGCCGGAGGTCTTGTCGTTCAATGAGCCAGGAAGACTTGTATAAGAAGGGGTCACAACCTTGCAATTATCTTAATTTAATACCGACAGTTTCGGACGAAGGACCGTCCTTCCTCAGGGTAGACACACGAATGAACACAATTTCCCATTTTCTACGCACCGTGCAAAGGGTGAGGTGAAACCACTCTCTCTCCCGTTAGAGGAAAGGGACGCAGTCAGTATAAGACGCAAGTGCTCCAGTCCATTTAGGGGGAAGAGGGTGAGGGTTGCGAAAGACAGGGAAGGGGAAAAACGTATATGCACAAAAATATAAAAATAAAGGAAGCAAAAGTAACATTGAAAAATAAAAATAAATATAGGAAGGCAACGGCAGAGGCTTGGGTAACAAAGCTATGGAAATAGATAGGGAGGGAACTAGTTGCTTCTCAGTAGGAATGTTTCGAGAGAAGCTCCCTTCGGTGTGGGTGGTGAACCCAGCAGAATTAACAAAAACAACATTCTAACAAGGAAAGTACGAAGCAAAACCCCAAATAAAACAAAAAAGAAACACAAAAAGAAAAATGAAGAAAGAAACAAGCGCACGCATGCATGTGTACAGTACATTACATCATATATATATATATATATATATATATATATATATATATATATATATATATATATATATATATATATATAAAAACCTTATATATAAAAAATATATATAAAAATATATATAAAAATAATAATATAATATATATAAAATAAAATAATATATAAAATAATATAAAATAATATATATAAAAAACCTTGGCAAAAACCTCAGTGACATTCTCACTTCGTCTAAAACAAGCACAAGTATGTCGATCGGCTGTCATCCATGTAATAAATCACGTTGCAAAGTCTGCTCACAGATGATGACATCAATAACGGCTTCCAGCACTGCATCGAACTTCAAAGTGAAAATTCGGGGAAACTACTCATGTGATACCAGCAACGTAATCTACATGCTCGAATGCTCAGTCTGCAAAATTCAGTATATTGGCCAAACAGAAACACCATTCCGATATCGTTTCAATAATCACAAAGCTCATTGCAAGACAGTGCCTAGCCTTCCTATCTCTAAACATGTGAACAACACTAAGCACCCTTTCGAAAAAATTCAAGTAACTTTACTGGAATCAGGCTTCAAGACCCATCATGAACGCGAAGTTCGTGAATCATTTTTTATACACAAATTTAATACTGTTTCTTGCGGTCTCAATGAAAATGTTGGGAAGCTGACTTGTCTATCATCATAACCGCAACACTTCATAGTATCATGCCGTGTTTCATCTACACTGATCATTTTCGTCCTCTTTTTACTGTTAGCGCCGCTTTTTTCTTTTTTAGTAAATGGCTTATCTCTGAAATAGCACCGCATCTTAGTACCATACCCTTTCACAAAAGGCGTTGTTTAATCAAAAGTGGTATTCACCCGTGTCCTCGTGTCTGATGATTTTTTATTATTTTGTTGTTGTTGCTGTTCGCCTTTTCTTGTGCATTTCAGCTACGACCAAAACATTTTTGTATTATTTACATTTTTTTCACAATGTGATTGCAGTTATACTCCACGATGATTTAGTAATTTTTGACTGTGCTTTCTTTACTACATTTATCATTCACTGGCGATTCATACTGAGGTGTTTGCCGCTGCGATGCGCCAATCAAAATGTTCCCTCCCCGCGTACATTCCCTTATAAACTGTGTCTTTTGCCTGTACCCCATCACTCTGACGAAGGCCAGACCCTGGTCGAAACGTTAGAATAAAGTTGTTGTTTTTTCTACCGTGTGTCAACCCAATTACGTTTATGTTCTACCGGATGCATCCGATCTTCACCCCCTTGAACAATGGATTCCGGCTCGACCACGGCGAAAAACGTTCTCTTGAAGTTCCCTCGTGCTGACGCATCGAGTGTCGTGCTAGGCGATTCCCAAACCAAACACGTCTACCAGCACTTTGATCCTTCCCGACTAGATACTCCCGCATTCGTTACGAAACGCGGCGCCCTCATTGCGGATGCGTTCGTCCTCCTGAACTTAGTGCCGCCAACAGCCTCAACTATTCTGCTACACATCGGAACCAACGATCTAGCTTCCTGCTCGGGTCGGTCTGCGTTTGAAAGGTACTGCAAATTACTGCACCATATTGCAACGACCCGGCCCGGTATTACTCGCTTATACGCAAGCCTAATTCTTCCCAGAACAGCAAATCGTCGAAAGCGCAGAGACGAGAGACTTCATTGGCGCAACCGAGAGACTTGTATCTTCAACAGCCTTCTGCGAACCTTCTGCAGACGCTCCAAGCTCGTGCATTATGTGGATCATGGCTTTGAGTGGCTTCCACCAGCACGCGTACTCGCTACAGATGGCTTCCATCCAAGCTATGACGGCACCGCCCTGATTGCGAGCAGAATTAAGCAACTTTGCTCCAAACGTACATCGGATCTAGGAGCTTCCTCCTGGAGGGAGTGCGCACCAGATGCTACCACTTTCGGCTCTCACGTCTCCGGTTGCCCGGATTCAGCCTCACGCGCGGCGTCTATTAACGCTCGTGCTGTCAACGCCGCTGTTGCCGACAACCGTGCTGCTGGTGGCCCAGCTTCTAGCCCTAGTTCGCGTGATGCTCCATTCCCGTGCACGCCCGTTCTCGACGACCGCCCGCCTGGTGTTCTTCCCGGAGCGCCTGGGGCTTCTGTTACCGACGTCCTTGCTCCCGGCGCTACTGCTCCCGTTGTTGCTGCTCACGGCACTGCTGTTCTCGGAGCTGCTCTTCCCGGCGTTGCTGCTCCTCCCGGCGCTGCTTCTCCCGACGCTGCTTCTCCCGGCGCTGCTTCTCCCGACGCTGCTTCTCCCGACGCTGCTTCTCCCGACGCTGCTTCTCCCGACGCTGCTTCTCCCGATACGGCTTCTCCCGATGCTGCTGCTCCCGCACCTCGGGCCCTCGACGTCCCAGCTACCGATGCTCTTGCCCTTGACGATTGCGCTCTCGACACCATCGTTCCCGACGCTCCTGCTTCGTGCTCTCCTGCTCCTGATGTTTCAGCAACCGGCATTCCTGCTGATGATGACCATACTTCTAGCACCTCTAGTCCCGCTGACTCAGCTCTGCTTCCTTCCGATTGTGCCATTACTGCTCCCAGAATATCAGCTAGTGACCCTCATACTTCAAACCTTGGAGTTTTCGACGCCCAAAGCTCCGGCTCTCGGGACTGTGGTGCCAGTGTTTCCAAACCCCGACATCGTGGCCCTCGGGATAAAACTACGCCATGTTCCAACCCTCAGGATCGCAACACTCTGGGCTCTGGAGCCTCCACTTCTAGAGCAAAAGCTTCCAGGACCAAGGCTACATCGGTTCCAACTCCAGCCGACCATGCCTCGACCGAGGACAGCTACAACCTACGAAAGAAACGCCCAAACACCGTAAGAAAACCCGCCTGTTGACTAAGAAATTCGCTTCCTGACGCCAGTTTTTGTCCCATATACTCAGACAAATTCCTACGCATTAGAAAAGTTGTTGAAAAACGTATTCGTTCGCAACTTCATGTTAACACTTTAGAAAGTTATGTAGCATCCTCAACTGCTCCGCGTGGTCTCCGCGTAAATGTCAATCCAGCAACGTCAAAACTGTCCGTCAGCAACGCTGCAAAGTGGGAAAACATTTCAGCAACGGCTGCTTTGGGATTTACGCGTGTTGTTCTCGATCACCACCGATCAACCCTAAATTCACTAAGAAATACAGAGAAGCAATTGCTCAACCACTCTAATCTGTCTTCCGAAGAACTAACCGCCCTTGAAGTCTACAAAGACAAGAAGTGGGCCGAGATAAATGCCATCAAATCAAAAAAGCTTTCGCGCGACAAAATATTTCCCTCCACGCAGTGCCAGCCTCTGCTGCCACTGCCATCTCTCTTGCAAAACTCAGTTATCAATCTATCAAACTTCACCTTGACTCCTGATGACGAGAGTGCCCTGTCACATGGTCTAAATTTCTGCCCCGCGTCCGGTGGGTTTAATGAGTTTCAACTGTTCAAAGACTTAGAAAATTTTGCCCGCAATATGAGACTTAAAGAATACTTCCATGACCGTCCCCAAGATCCGAAACGAGATGAAAATTTGCCGTCGCAAAATCACTGGACCCCCCCTACTCAGAGAGAAAACTGCCTTGACATCTACATTAAGGCAGTTCAAAAGGATGTGCTAGAGGCATACAACACTAAAAAGAATTTCCGTCGCAACCTTTCCGGAAAAGAAACCGCAGCAATAAAAAGACTAGCTTCTCAAACTGACATTGTTATCAAGCCGGCTGACAAGGGTGGTGCCATCGTGGTGATGAACAAAACCGATTATGTCGCTGAAGCCGAAAGGCAGCTTGCAGATACTTCATTTTACCGTCTCCTAGACAGCGATCCAACTGCTCAGTTTAAAACCGATTTGGAAAAAACTTTGTCCGATCTCATTCTCAGCAACAAACTTGATAAAAGTACAGTAAATTCAATAATTCCACTAAGCCCTGTACCAGGCAGGTTTTACTTATTGCCCAAAATTCACAAACCCAACAACCCAGGCCGACCGATCATTTCCGGAATAGGAACCGTGACTGAAAGACTGTCAAGCTACGTTGACACCCTTATCAACAAAATTCCTGCAACATTTCAGTCCTTCATAAAGGACACAACACACTTCTTAGCCGAGATAGCCGACATCAGCATCCCCCATGGTGCTTTGCTTGTAACCCTTGATGTTGCGTCGCTTTATACTAACATTCCCCATTTAGACGGCATCCGGTCAGCTGTGGAGGCTTTTGAGAAGCAAGACTTTGATTCTAACGTGGATGGTCCCACGCTAGCCATACTTTTGAAATTAATACTCGAACTTAACAACTTCGAATTTGATAATAGACATTATGTCCAGATAAACGGGACATCGATGGGCACACGGATTGGTCCCAACTACGCCAACATATTTATGGGTGTATTAGAAGACAAGTTTCTTGCTACGCACCCATTTAAACCCTTCTACTACAAAAGATTCATTGACGACATTTTTCTTATCTGGGAGCATGGTGAAGCTGAACTTCTATCATTCATCTCTAGTTTTAATAACGCGCATGAGGCCATTACTTTCTCTCATTCTTACTCGGCAACCACAATTAGTTTTCTAGATGTAACAGTTTCAATAAAGAATGGCAAACTTAGCACAGATTTATACCGGAAACCCAGTGACAGACCACAGTACTTACATTTCGAAAGCAGCCACCTTAAACACTGGAAGACTAGCATTCCATATGGACAAGCCGTCCGCTTTAAACGGATATGTTCTGACGAGCGCGACTTCGAAAGACACTGTACTAACCTCCGAAACGCCCTGACTAAACGAAAATATCCTGCGCAATTAATAAACGACGCTGTAGAACGCGCAGGCCTTCTTGACCGTGAGGCACTCCTCAAAGCAAAGCACCAACCATCCCATCACTCGCATATCAACCTGGTACTAACCCACTCAGCATCGGTTCCAAACGTCGCGGGCATTTTGAAAAAACACCATGTCATTCTCATGCAAAGTGATCGACTCAAACACATTTTTCAACAAGCTCCCCGGGTCGTCTATCGCCGTGGCAAAAACCTCAGTGACATTCTCACTTCGTCTAAAACAAGCACAAGTATGTCGATCGGCTGTCATCCATGTAATAAATCACGTTGCAAAGTCTGCTCACAGATGATGACATCAATAACGGCTTCCAGCACTGCATCGAACTTCAAAGTGAAAATTCGGGGAAACTACTCATGTGATACCAGCAACGTAATCTACATGCTCGAATGCTCAGTCTGCAAAATTCAGTATATTGGCCAAACAGAAACACCATTCCGATATCGTTTCAATAACCACAAAGCTCATTGCAAGACAGTGCCTAGCCTTCCTATCTCTAAACATGTGAACAACACTAAGCACCCTTTCGAAAAAATTCAAGTAACTTTACTGGAATCAGGCTTCAAGACCCATCATGAACGCGAAGTTCGTGAATCATTTTTTATACACAAATTTAATACTGTTTCTTGCGGTCTCAATGAAAATGTTGGGAAGCTGACTTGTCTATCATCATAACCGCAACACTTCATAGTATCATGCCGTGTTTCATCTACACTGATCATTTTCGTCCTCTTTTTACTGTTAGCGCCGCTTTTTTCTTTTTTAGTAAATGGCTTATCTCTGAAATAGCACCGCATCTTAGTACCATACCCTTTCACAAAAGGCGTTGTTTAATCAAAAGTGGTATTCACCCGTGTCCTCGTGTCTGATGATTTTTTATTATTTTGTTGTTGTTGCTGTTCGCCTTTTCTTGTGCATTTCAGCTACGACCAAAACATTTTTGTATTATTTACATTTTTTTCACAATGTGATTGCAGTTATACTCCACGATGATTTAGTAATTTTTGACTGTGCTTTCTTTACTACATTTATCATTCACTGGCGATTCATACTGAGGTGTTTGCCGCTGCGATGCGCAAATCAAAATGTTCCCTCCCCGCGTACATTCCCTTATAAACTGTGTCTTTTGCCTGTACCCCATCACTCTGACGAAGGCCAGACCCTGGTCGAAACGTTAGAATAAAGTTGTTGTTTTTTCTACCGTGTGTCAACCCAATTACGTTTATATATATATATATATATATATATATGATGTAATGTACTGTATATACTGTTATATATATATACTGTACTGTATATATATATATATATATATATATATGTATATATATATATATATATATACATATATATTGTCACGTAGCAGTTGGTACAGGTGTTGCCGCGTCTAGATGGCAGAGGAACGCCAACACCGAGAAGATGCGAACGCACACCGAAACGGTCAGGATGGAACGTCCAGTTTCTTCTTCAGCAGCGAAAAGCGGGGCGGACGAGCTGCGCCGAACAGCCGCCGAGCGGCTATTGCTGTAGACGCGGCATTCCCCTCCCTCTCGGAAAGAGCATCGGCCCATTGCTTTAACAAGAAAATAGGGAGAAAGAAAAAAAACACTAACGCGCAGTACTTACTCACTAAATGTCTCGCGAAAAATAGGGCTTCATCCGCGCCACATGAACAATCTCCGGTCTCTGCTGACGGCGAGTAGTCCGGGAAGCCCCAACCGGAAGAACTTCATAGGTTACGTCGCTTAGCTGACGGAGAACTCTGTAGGGGCCACGGCGTCGAATGGGGGTCCATACCCACACTTCGTCGTCCGGGGCGAACGTCATCAGTCTGTGGCGGCGGTTGTAACGTCGGGCGTCACGGTCTTGTTGGTTCAGGATGCGTACTCTTGCAAGTTGTCGAGCTTCTTCTGCGCGAAGCGTGAACTCCTCCGCGCCAACGTTGGGGTCGCGGCCATCATGGGGCAGCATTGCTTCCAACACTACCGACACTTCGCGTCCGTACAACAGACAGAAGGGCGTCCTCCGCGTGGTTTCCTGTTGAGCCGTGTTATACGCGAAAGTAATATATGGCAGGATATCGTCCCAAGATCGATGCTCAACGTCAACATACATGGACAGCATGTCGACGAGAGTTTTATTGAAGCGCTCGGTCAGGCCATTCGTCTGGGGATGGTAGGCGGTTGTTTTCCTGTGAATAGTGCCACTTAGCCGCATGAGGCACTCCAAGAGTTTGGCAGTGAAAGCGGTGCCTCTATCCGTGGTAATTAGTGCTGGAGCGCCATGCCGGAGGACGATGCGTTCCACAAAAAATTTCGCAGCCTCGGCTGCTGTGTCGCGCTAGGGGGCCTTGGTTTCAGCGTAGCGTGTAAGGTAATCAGTGGCGACGATAATCTACCAGTTTCCCGAAGATGAAGTTGGAAAAGGGCCGAGAAGATCCATGCCAACTTGCTTAAACGGGAGTCTGGGCATTTGAACGGGATATAAAAGTCCAGCTGGCTTGAATGGGGGTGTTTTTCGTCGTTGACAATTACGGCACGTGCGCACGTAGCGTCGTACAGTCGCCGCAAGCTTAGGCCAGTAATAGCTCTTTTTGATCCGAGCAAGAGTGCGGGAGTAGCCGAGGTGACCGGCGGTGGGCTCGTCATGACACGCCTGCAAGATTTCTCCACGGAGATTCGCTGGAACAACGAAGAGGTAGTCGCTTCCGGTTGGAGAAAAGTTGGCTTTGTACAACACGTTGTTGCGCAGGCAAAAGGAGGACTGGGTTCTTGCGAAGGGCTGGGGAACCTCCGTGGTACGTGCTTCCAGGAAGTCTATGAGAGGTTTCAGCGCCGGGTCCTCACGTTGCTGACTGGAAATAGTCGCTGCGTCTACGGCTGCGATGAGAGGAAAGTCCGGTTCGTAGTCGTCGCACGCAGCCTCGACTGTATATCTGGACAAGCAGCCGGCATCGTTGTGCTGGCGACCTGATTTATACACGATGGAGATGTCGAACTCCTGAAAACGTAAGCTCCAACGCGCAAGGCGGCCAGAGGGATCCCGTAAGTTCGTCAAACAACAGAGAGAGTGGTGGTCGGTTACGACTTGAAAACGCCGGCCGTACAGGTAGAGTCGAAATTTCGTCACAGCCCATACCACGGCAAGGCATTCTTTTTCGGTCGTGGAATAATTAGATTCAGCACGAGACAGAGTGCGGCTGGCGTATGCTATCACGCGCTCAACGCCGCCCTGCCACTGGACGAGTACAGCACCGAGGCCGACGTTGCTGGCATCTGTGTGGACCAGAGTCTCCGCACGAGAATGGAAATGACCGAGGACAGGCGTGGTTTGAAAGCGTCGCCGTAATTGATCAAATGCCTGCTTCTGCTGTCCTGTCCACACGAATGGGACGTCCTCTCTCGTAAGATGCGTCAACGGTGCAGCAAGTCGGGAAAAGTTGGCAATCAACCGCCGGTAATACGCGCAAAGGCCCAAAAAACGCCGGACTGTTTTCTTGTCTGGAGGAGTGGGAAAGTTGGCGACGGCAGCCGTTTTAGCAGGATCCGGCCGGACTCCACGATGGCTGACGACATGGCCTAGGAAAAGGAGCTCCTCATAACCAAAGTGGCATTTCTCGGGCTTCAACGTCCGGCCGGCAGATCTTATAGCCTGTAGCACGGTCAAGAGGCGCTGGAGGTGTTCTTCGCACGTTGGCGAAAATACAACAACGTCGTCCAGGTATACCAAGCACGTCTGGCATTTCAGGCCCGACAAACCAGCGTCCATCATTCTCTGAAATGTTGCCGAAGCCGAACACAAACCGAAAGGAAGGACCCTGAACTCAGAAAGGCCACCTGGCGTCAGAAACGCTGTCTTCTCGCCATCCCGCTCGTCAACTTCGATCTGCCAGTAACCACTTTTTAAGTCCAGCGAAGAAAAGTAGCGCGCGTCCCGCAGCCGGTCAAGAGACTCGTCAATGCCAGGCAAACGGTAGACGTCTTTCTTGGTAACCTGGTTAAGCTTCCGGTAGTCAACGCAAAATCGCAGACTACCATCCTTCTTCTTAACCAAAACCACCGGCGAAGCCCATGGCCTCCTCGATGGCTGAATAACACCATCCTGCAGCATCTCTTGGACTTGTTCAGCTATGGCTTCACGCTCGCGCAGTGAGACACGGTATGGGTTTTGTCGAATTGGTCGGATACTGCAGTCCGTAATGATGCGGTGCTTAGCGAGAGGCGTCTGTTTGACTGCCGACTTAGACGAGAAACAGTCTTGGAATGGACGCAGAAGGCCGACTAGGCTTTCCCTATCGGTTGGGGGTAAGCCTGGGTTCACGCCGAGGATCCACTGAGGTGTGCAACAAGTGGACGTTTCCCTCTAGAGGGCAAGGCAGTCGTGAGTTTCGGCAATGCCCTCGAAGTAAGCAACCGCAGTGCCCTTGGCGAAGTGTTGCCGTTCGGTCCCGAAATTCGTTAGAAGGACATCTGCCAGGCCGTTCCGTAGCGTGACGATACCCCTCGCGATGCAGACCCCATGAGCACAAACGCAGTGTTCTACAACAATGTATATATATATATATATATATATATATATATATATATATATACATATATATATATATATATATATATATATATATATATATAGTAAGAACGTAGACCACCGTTTGAAACGCTTCAAACCATTTATTGACGTTTCGACCGTGGAACGGCCTTCGTCAGAATGTCTGGATCGAAAGGGATGGCACAATATTGCCACGTATCATTGTAGTGTTTGTTCGTTCACGCTCAAGGCTGCAGGAAAGGGCTGTTATCATTTTTATTCCTGACGCGAGAAGCGACCGGACTAATCTCGATTGTTCACAGCCATGAACAGCTTCGCCTACGTGTTTCTAGATTACTCTAGATGATCTCGACCTGTTATCTCGAAGTTTCCTAGCCGGCTTTAAATTGAACGATGCCACGAGCAGCGGGCATTCGTAGTTCGACGAGCGACGAGCACGTTTGTTGCTTACGCCGCCGCCGAGTGATTCAGTTATTTTGCGGGCGCAAGTCAGCCCAAATAAAGAGCTTCGTTTCCAAGACTGGCTGGTGTTTTCCTGACCACTGGACTGCCGTCACTACAACGTGACATCTGGTGGAGGTGCGGGGTAGCCTCCCATGTTCCGGACACCCCCTACAAGCCGTGACGCCAGCCCTCTGAGTCATCAACCGCAGGACCTGAGTCCAGTCCACCGCGCTAGCCGACGCCTTCAAGGGGACGCACCAGAGTTCGGGAATCTGCCGGACCCTACCCGGAAGCGGAAGCCAGCCGCAACGTCTACCATGAGCTTGCCCCAGACGACGACTCCAATCATTCTTCACCAGCCCCGGGTGCCACCAACCTTCGACGCTGCGCCTGGCGCCGACCCCGAAGAATGGCTGGAGAAGTTCGACCGTGTGGCTATCTTCAACAACTGGGACGATGCCACGAAACTTAGGTACGTCTTCTTTGCCCTGGAGGGACCAGCAAGAGTCTGGTTTGAGAAACAGGAAGCCAGCCTCGCGAATTGGGAAACCTTCAAAGAGCAGCTTCTCAAGACTTTCACAAACGTCGTGAGAAAGGAGAGAGCCCAGCAGCTGCTACAGTCTCGCATACAACACCCAAACGAGACCGTTGCAGTGTACACTGAGGAGACGAAGCGTCTCTTCCGGCGTGCCGACTCGAACATGAAGAAAGAAGAAAAGGTCAAGCTGCTTATGCGAGGAGTTAAAGAACAACTCTTTGCCGGCCTCGTACGGAACCCACCGAAAACCGTGGCGGAATTCATAGAAGAGGCCTCCACGATGGAAAAAACTCTTGACGCCCGAGCCCGCCAATATGAGCGCCAGCAGCGCGTTTTTTCAGCAAACTGCCTGGACGCCGCTAACAACGATAACCTGCGGGAGGTTATACGCCAAGTTGTACGAGAAGAGCTCCGACGATTGCTGCCAAATGGAACGCAGCCGCAGGTTACATCACTTACTGACGTAATCCGGGACGAGGTTCAACAGGCCTTGGGTGTGACGCCGACACCCACGCAGCCTCTGCAGCCCCCAGCCATGACTTACGCCGCAGCTGTGCGCCGTCCTGCACCTCGACGACGGGACCCAAGCCCCTATCGCCCTCAGCCAGCTGCGTTGGACCGCCGCCCACTCGCCCCAACCCGCCCGTCCTACGAGCGACGCGCGCAGCCGAGGAAATGCAACGAGTGGAGAACTCCCGACCAGCGCCGCCCACTATGCTTCCACTGTGGCGAAGCCGGTCACGTCCTCCGGCACTGCCCATACAGAAGACTGGGCATCCGAGGGTTCTCTTACGACGCTCCACGACCCCGACCCGGCCAGCGACCAGCCGAAATCGAGGAGTTTTTACGTCGGGAAGAATACTCATCGCCGAGCCGCCTATCACGTTCCCCGTCGCCATCGTCCCCGCGCCTTGTATCCCCTAGCCGAGGTTACGCCGTGCGTGGACGCTCCCCCAGCCCCCGAAGGTTAAACTAAATAAAGCAGCCTCTGGAGGTGAGGTTGCTTCTAAGCGCAATGACAAAGATCCTCCATCGACGAGTACTCAAGACCATGCCTCAACTACGATGACAACACCTACGACGACGACACCGACGACAACGACGCGGCCAGACTTGAAGCTTTTACCGCTACCCAGTGAAGTAACGTCGCAGTACGCCCACCGCAGCCTCACTACTCGACGAAGCCGAGATCGGACACCGAAGACAACGTACAATACGAGAACGCGAACAAGTGACCTTGAAGTTACGGTCGACGGTCACGCGGTTACTGCCTTGGTGGACACGGGAGCTGACTACTCTGTCATGAGTGGCCCACTCGCTGTCCGACTAAGAAAGGTAACAACAACCTGGGATGGCCCGCTGATCCGCACCGCAGGTGGCAACCTGATTACGCCGTCAGGACGCTGCACCGCGAGAGTTGCTGTAAATGGGAGAACCTATGCGACAACCTTCCTGATCCTACAGCAATGCTCGAGAGACGTGATTTTGGGAATGGACTTCCTGAACGAACATCGGGCGATCATCGACCTTCGATCTAAGTCGATCAAGCTTTCCACGGAAAAAGCCATACCTGTTGCGACGGGCGCGACTCATCCCGTTGCCTTAAACGTCCTCGATGAAGCATTGAGCGTCCCGCCCCGATAAAGTGTTCTCGTCGGCATAGGTACTGGAGACATCGAAAATGCCGAAGGCGTTATCGAGAGGAACACACAGTTACTCCTGGATCGAGGATTGGGCGTCGCGAGGGGAGTCGCCGAAATCCGAAATGGCCAAGCCCAGGTGTTGCTAACCAACTTCACGGAAGAATACCGGCATCTAAACAAAGGTACGACGATCGCTTTCCTCGACGAGCTGGCAGACATCAGAGACGTATTTGCCCTACCCGACCAACCCGCAGAACCATCTGACCAAGGCCATCAACCCACGTTCGACATCAACCCGGCATTACCCCGGAGCAGACAAGACCAAATACGCAGTCTTCTTCAAAGGTACACCGATTGCTTCTCATCAGCATCGAATGTGCGACGAACCCGGCTTGCCAAGCACCGCATTGTCACAGACGAACACGCGCGACCACTGCGACAGAGCCCCTACCGCGTATCGCCGCTAGAACGCCAAGCTATCCGCAAGCAAGTTGAGGAAATGCTTCGTGACGACGTCATACAGCCATCGAGGAGCCCCTGGGCAGCACCGGTCGTCCTAGTGAAAAAGAAAGACGGCAACCTTCGCTTTTGCGTCGATTACCGCCGCCTGAACAACATTACGAAGAAGGATGTCTACCCCCTCCCCCGCATCGACGATACACTGGACCGGCTGTGCAACGCTAAGTACTTCTCATCGATGGACCTGAAGAGCGGCTACTGGCAAATTGAAGTCGACGAAAGAGATCGCGAGAAGACTGCGTTCATCACGCCAGACGGACTCTTCGAGTACAAGGTGATGCAATTCGGCCTCTGCTCTGCCCCAGCGACGTTCCAGCGAGTAATGGATACGGTGCTCGCAGGCTCGCAGGTAATGGATACGGTGCTCGCGGTGCTCGCACCCAGCAGCAGGACTCGGATCCTGACTTGCAAAGCCTAGTTGATTATCTGAAAGGCAAGACCGCATCGCCTCCCCGAGGGTTCAAGCGGCAACTGTCGTCCTTCGTCCTTCACAATAATGTCCTCCTGAAGAAGAACTTCGCGCCGAACAGGACAGTGCATCTTCTTGTCGTGCCCAAAAATCTCAGGCAAGAAATTATGCAGGCATGTCATGATGAGCCGACTGCAGGACATCTCGGGATTGCTCGCACGTTGCACCGCATCCAGGAGAAGTACTATTGGCCACGGCTAGCTACCGACGTTTCCCATTACGTGAAAACGTGCCGTGAGTGTCAGCGACGCAAAACGCCTCCGACTAGACCAGCCGGACTCCTGAACCCCATACCACCGCCAACTAAGCCCTTTCAGCAAATAGGGATGGACCTCCTCGGCCCCTTTCCGACCTCTTCATCAGGAAACAAGTGGATCATCGTGGCCACCGACTACATGACCCGCTACGCCGAAGCAAAAGGATTGCCTAGTGGTACCGCAACAGAAGTCGCAACATTTTTTGTCGAACAAATTCTCCTGCGACACGGCGCCCCGGAAGTGCTCATCACAGACAGAGGAACGGCGTTTACAGCGGAGCTGACGCAAGCCATTTTAAACTACAGCCAGACAAGCCATAGGAGGACAACTGCCTATCATCCACAAACCAACGGACTCACAGAGCGTCTGAACAAGACCATCGCAGACATGCTCTCCATGTACATCGACGCCGAACACAAGACGTGGGACTCCATTCTGCCCTACGTGATCTTCGCTTATAATACTGCCGTCCAGGAGACAACCAGGTTTACCCCATTCCAGCTGGTATACGGCAGGAAGCCCACGACAACACTCGACGCAATGCTCCCGCACGTTTCCGACGAAGACAACCTCGACGTCGCCGCCTACCTTCATCGCGCCGAGGAAGCCCGAAGACTTGCGCGGCTTCGCATTCAAGACCAGCAGCACACCGACGCCCGACGCTACAATCTGCGCCGACGAGACACGCATTACAAGCCAGGTGATCGGGTTTGGATATGGACGCCAGTTCGCCGCCGTGGATTGAGCGAAAAGTTGCTGCGACGCTACTTTGGCCCGTACAGGGTTCTCCGTCGGATCGGTGACCTCGATTATGAAGTCATCCCCGACGCCACGACAGCATCTCAGCGACGCCGCCCACGCCCGGAAGTCGTACATGTCGTACGCCTGAAGCCATATTATGAACGCTAAAGGACTCGAAGTTTCATTTTCCGTGTTTATTTTCATTTTAAAGCATGGAGACGATGCTTCTTTGGAAGGGGGGTAATGCCACGTATCATTGTAGTGTTTGTTCGTTCACGCTCAAGGCTGCAGGAAAGGGCTGTTATCATTTTTATTCCTGACGCGAGAAGCGACCGGACTAATCTCGATTGTTCACAGCCATGAACAGCTTCGCCTACGTGTTTCTAGATTACTCTAGATGATCTCGACCTGTTATCTCGAAGTTTCCTAGCCGGCTTTAAATTGAACGATGCCACGAGCAGCGGGCTTTCGTAGTTCGACGACCAACGAGCACGTTTGTTGCTTTCGCCGCCGCCGAGTGATTCAGTTATTTTGCGGGCGCAAGTCAGCCCAAATAAAGAGCTTCGTTTCCAAGACTGGCTGGTGTCTTCCTGACCACTGGACTGCCGTCACTACAACGTGACAATATATGTAGGTAAGAACAACGCACAGCATAATGGACCCAAAAAATTCGATAAAAAAAGCATCAAGCGCATGGTTACAAAACGATAAATGAATCACAGTGTCAATCACAAGACTATAAATGAACAACAATACACAACAGCTACTTTGCGAATTTTTGTCTGTCTGCTGTGTTAGCTACATATAATGAACATGATAATGTAGTTTGCTTATAATCAGTCCTAGGATAACAAGTCACCATCTTGAACAGCGAGAATGAAGAAGGAAGAAATTACACATGATCAACGAAACACATGGAGGCGATGAACAGCATAATCAGTAGAAAGAATATCTTCTACTAAATCTAGAAAATAAACTGATAATGAACCAGAATACACTGACCTAAAAGTGAAATATTTGGACATTAAGAGGGTATGGAACTCAATTTTCCTGCGCTTTCATTTAAACCGGAAGACACTGTATTGAACTTATAGATAAGGTAAGACTCCCTAATTTCCCGGTCATGATTAGTTTTAAAGCCTGATTCCAGAATGGTAGCAGAAATCTGATCAAATGAGTGGCCGGTGAGTTGGAAATGCCTTGATAGCGGTAAGTTCGGTAGGGCTTGAACGTGGGCTCTGTGGTTGTTAAAGCGTAATCTAAAGCGCGTTTCAGTCTGACCAATATATTGCAAATTACATACGGTACACTGCAGCAGGTAGATGACATTTGCAGTATCGCAGTTGAAATCACCGCGAATGCTTAAACGAAAGAGTGAACCGGTGCTATTGACGCTACAAGATGTGGTCATGTGCAGACATACTTTACAGCGACTCTTGTTACATGGATGGCAGCCTACGGGTTCGGCGGAATTTGACTTTGACGATGTTAGTATATCGCGTAGGTTTTTGACCTTCTGTAAACTACTTTGGGTGGCTCTAAAGAGATGTTCTTTAGGCGATCACTTTGCATAAGAATGTTATAGTGCTTATTTAGGATTGTTGAAATTTTTGGAGCAGATGCAGAATGGGTCAAGACAAGGTTGGTATGAAAGTGCTGAACTGTTGCTTTATGTTTGGCAAGTAGACTCGTTCAGTGTAGTGTATCAGCACGCTTAATGGCGTCATCTATCAGTTGTGGTGGGTAATTCTGCTTAGTCAGCGAGTTACGAAGTGTAGCGCAGTTGCGTTCAAAATCAGATTGTTCCGAGCAGATGCGTTTGAAGCGGACCACTTGACTGTAGGGGATGCTGGTTTTAACATGCTTGACATGGCTACTGTCAAAGTGCAGATACTGTTGGCGGTCAGAGGGTTTACGATACACTGTTGTAGTTAAGCGCTCTTCGTTAAGTGAGACTGTGACGTCAAGAAAATTGATTGTAGATCTAGAATACGTATGGGAAAATGATATCGAAGGATGCACGCTGTTGAAATCGGCAATAAATGATAGGAGTTCGGCTTCGCCATGGGGCCAAATTAAAACAATATCATCAATGTAACGCCTATAGCAAAATGGTACTAAAGACCGGCTTTCCAAAAATTTGTTTTGAAGCATCCCCATAAACATGTTGGCATAATTAGGTCCTATACGGGTACCCATTGAAGTACCACTCGTCTGGACATAATGTTTGCCTTCAAATTAAAAATTATTTAACTGCAATATAAGTTTCAGTAAGGTGGCCAAAGTACAACTATCTAGTGTTTTTTCTATGCCTGCTTCAGTATGGGCAGTCGCTACGGCTCGGATACCATCTTCATGCGGAATGTTCGTGTATAGCGATGTGACGTCGAACGTGACGAGCAATGATTCCGGAGGAATAATCAGGTCGATGACGTCAGAAAGGAAGTGCGTTGTGTCTTTTATGTAAGACGGAAATGTGGGCGGAATGTTATTAATGAGCGTGTCGACGTAGCGGGACAGATTTTCCGTGACACAGCCGACACCGGAAACTATGGGCCTACCTAGAATCTTCTCTTTATGAATTTTAGGTAACAAGTAGAATCCACCGGCTACCGGGCTGAGAGGCACGATTGAGCTAAACGCGCTTTCTGTAATTTGGTTATCCTTATAAAGGTCTAGCAAAGTGTATTTAAGAATATCTTTGAACTGATCTGTGGGGTCATACTCCACAGGCCGATAGAAAGATTCGTCTGTTAGCTGCCTATGTGCCTCTGCAACATAATCGCTTTTATTCATTATTGCCACAGCACCACCCTTGTGAGCCGGCTTAATGATGATATCGCTTCGAGACGCTAACTGCTCCATCGCTTTTGTCTCGCGAACTGAAAGGTTCCGATGAAAAGGGATCTGTTTCTTATACAGTTGTAGGACATCTTCTTGCACAGCACTTATGCACAATTCTAGACACCTGTCACGCTGTGTTGGAGGAACCCAGTGTTTGTAAGTTGGCAATGTATTGCGCGAAGCGTTTGAATTTAGCTTATTATGAAAAAATTCCCGAAGGCGAATATTCCGGGCAAAATTATCCAAATATTTCATCTACTGAAACTCGCCAAAACCGCCGTGGCAGGACAAAAGCTGAGGCCCCGGGACAGCACTTTACTTTCTTCGAAGCCTAATTCATGATTTGAGATATTAATTACATTCGAAAAATCGGGAGGACTGCGTTCTTTTTTAACCGCTAGTGCCGCCGGGAAAGAAGATGGGCATTCTTTGCCAGTTGAATTATGAATGAATTCACGATCATTGCTAACTACTTTGGAAAAATAGCCTACATTGTCTCGTAACAGCTTTTTTGTTTTAATGGCACAAAGTTCATCTCGCTTTTTGGTTTTGTACTCTTCCAACACAAACGTTTCAGAAGAGCTTAGTTTATAGCGAGAGCACAGTTGGTTTGCGGTATTACGTAACATATTCCCGGAAGATACATAGTGTTCTAAAACAACACGGGTAAGTTCAAGCGAAGCGGTTGCTAGTGTGACGTTCCGTGCGTGAGCTACCAGGGCCCATATATTCGGCGGAATCTTCTCTGTGCTCAACCGTCCTACTCCCTTGTCTCCCCTTAAACGGTCCGCGTTCGGCGGCGCCGCGTAGACGAAGCCCCCAGCGGCGGCAAAGCCACTGAAGGGGTACGGTCCGCGTTCGGTGGTGCCGCGTTGACGGAGCCCCCAGCGGCGGCAAGCCACTAAAGGGGTACAATTGTACAAAGGCGCCGCCGGGAGGGAAAGCCAGCCAAATTAGGCTGCCTGGCCGTACAAGGACACAGGAGAGGCTGACAACCCGACAAGAGAAGAAAGCTGCCGGCGGGAGACAAACGACATTCCAACGAGGGAGGTCGGGGTTGCCGCAGGCGCCGCCGTGGAAAGGAGGAAGAAAGAAACAATCCAGCCTGGGAGACAGGAGATCGGGCGTGGCCGGCGGAGCAGATATAGCTGGCGAGTGCGGACGAAAGGCACGCTCAGGACGAGTTCGGAGAGAAAAAAGGGTCCTTCAGCGCCGAAGCCGGACGGCGCGCAGCTTCTGCCAGCCACCGACGGATCGCAACTCCGGAGCCCCTCCATCGCCCCCATGACGGCGTCACCACGTAAGCTCGGGCACCCCAGCCTCTGATGTACAATGTATAATTATTGATTACATCATTTTTGTTTAAACTGAGCCATACGGTGTCTTCTTGCCTCTCCGTCCCGTGTGGACCTGCGCATTATGTGGGGTCGTCACACTGGTGTCAGAAGTTGGGTCTCAAAAGCAAATGTCCTCTGATTGCTGCGACATTCATGACTTCAAAATTGTAATCAAAGGGGAATCACGGGACTCATTGTGGGACTTTGACCCCCATTTGAGAGGCTTGAGGCACCGGAAGGCTGGAGCGAAAAAAAAAATGTCTGTAACTGACGGAGGTCCCACTCCACAGCCGTCGCTCGGAGCAAGCATGCTGGCATTAGGAAGCGTCATTCCGACGTTTACGGGAGATAAGACAGGGGTTCCAGTCTGCGATTTCTTTTCCATGCTAGAAGAGATTGGGAAAATGGGGGGATGGTCCGATGCTCAAATGCTGGGAATGGCGAGGTGTAAGATGGCAGGAGCTGCTCATGATTTTGCTTGGCGAGACGAAAAAGTAAAATCCACAAAATCATTTGCGGAATTTAAGAAGCTCGCGTTCGAGCATTTCGACACTGAACCACGTCATGTGCGGGTACAGAGGTTCCGTGACGCCGGACAGATGGTAGGGGAGGACGTGCGAACGTTTGCGTCGCGGCTTCAGCGCCTAGCGCGCGATACGCCGAGTAGGGAGGAGGAAGGAGACCAGCTAAAGACGAAATACGCGGAGGAACTACTTAAAGAGGAAATGACCGCTTTGTTTGTGGCTGGTCTGCAAGACCTCGTGCGCCGGTTCGTGCTCTCGCGCAAGCCGAGCAATTTCGACCAAGCCTTGGCGGCCGCATTGGCTGAGGAACGAAATGGGGCGCTAATGGCGGCCGCAGCGAGAGTACGCGTCATAGAGAGAGCGGTGCCCAACCCTGAGGTTGCTCTCTTGACAGAGCGGTTAGATCGCTTAGAGCAGCTGCTATCTCAGCAGGTGGAACGCCAGGTTGAAGCGGGCGCTCAACGGCGCCCATTCGCTGGAAACCGGAGACCGCCACAAAGCTACAGGCGCGGCATGCGAGATATTGAAGAAATCGTGTGCTTCGCGTGCCAGGGTCGCGGACACATCGCAAGGTTCTGCCCAAACGTGCGCCGTGGGGAGCCACAAAGAGAAGCAGGCGAGACACGCCCTAAGCAAGCCTACAGCGAGGCTCCAGATACAGGGACAAAAAACTATGTTGTCCTCCCCATCCTGATGAGTGTGGGGAGGGAGCAGTGGGTAATGAGGTGGTGGTGGTTTGTGTGGCCGACGAGGCATGCCCTGTTGTGCGTTGCAAGTTAAATGGTTGTTGCATGGAATTGTTGATAGACACGGGGTCAAAGGTGACCTTGCTTAAGGAAAGCAGCTTTAACACGCTTCGAAGGAAAGGGGATCGCGAGGTGTTGGAAGCGTCTGGTGGTATGGCAACCAAATTTGTAGGCATAACGGGGGATCCTCTTGGCATAAGTGGGCTCTACCGGTTACACTTCACTCTGGGCGGAATTGCATTGGAACACCCCTGCTACGTATGCCCGGACACGGTGTCTCTGCCAAACGGACTGTCAGGTATATTAGGGCAGGATTTTTTGAGAAAAGGGAAGGTAGTAGTCTCATTCTCTGAGGAAGAAGTTAATGCGGGGGGCTTAAAAGTTCCGTTTTTGAACAGGAGCAGGGCTGAGATTCGCAGTACCGATATTGACACACGTCCAACAGTGGGATCATTAGAGAAGGTATATTCGCGGGTTGCCGTGAAGCAGGTGGATGAGGCGGTCATCCTTCCGTGGTCAGAGCACATTTTGTACGCTTATGTGCCTGCAGATGTAGAGAGCGGCGCCGTGGGAGTGCTTGAACCGGTCGACTCTCTTAGTAATGGCCTGAAGGCGGCCGCGTGCCTCGTGACTGTTAATGACGCCCACAGAGTGCCCCTACGGGTGGTTAACTGTAGCCAGCAGCCACTGAGCCTTCCCAAGAACAAAACATTGGCTTTCTTCACCTCTGCGATAGAGAAACATGAGCCCACCGATACGGTACTCGCAACTGTAGAGCATGCTAGTCCTTCGGCTCCTCCAAATGCGTTGTTCGATCTTTCCCACGTAAAATCCAGGGAGAGGGAGGCTCTGGCTGGTTTGCTGAACGACTACTCAGAGGTATTCGCCGCGTCCAACCTGGATTTGGGCTGCTGTGGCGTTATAAAGCACAGGATAGAAACCGGCACTTCATCGCCCGTTTACCAACGTGCGTACAGGATTCCTTACTCCCAACGTGAGGAGATGGAGCGGCAAGTGCAGGACCTTATTGATCGCGGCATTGTCGAACACTCAAAGTCACCATGGGGAGCACCGGCACTATTGGTGGAAAAGCCAGATGGCTCGTATCGATTGGTGGTGGACTACCGCAAACTAAATGCCGTAACTCGCATCGATCCATACCCCATTCCCAATATACAGGAGACGCTTTCTCAGCTGGGCTCTGCCAGGTACTTCACCGTAGTGGACATGGCGGCGGGATTCTGGCAGATAGCAATGGATCCGGCAGATGCTGAGAAAACGGCATTCAACACGCCCTCAGGGCACTATGAATGGAAAAGAATGCCGATGGGTCTGGTCAACAGCCCTGCTGTCTGGCAGAGAACCGCTGATGTTATCCTGGCGGGTCTTCTGGGGAAGCTGTGCTTCGTGTATATGGATGACATAATCATATACAGTGACAGTTTTGAGAACCACTTGCGCGATATTGAGCAGGTTTTGGTGCGACTAAGAGGAGCTGGTCTCAAGCTGAAGCCTTCTAAGTGCCAATTCCTCAAAAACGAGGTGAAATACCTCGGGCACGTTGTTTCAGCTGACGGCGTGCGACCGGACCCTGAGAAACTAAGGTGTGTCTCGGATTTTCCATCCCCGACTAGTGTCCGCCAGGACCGGCAGTTTCTCGGCCTGATCGGTTACTACTGAAGGCACATAGAGGAGTTCGCCAAGCTCGCTAAGCCGCTCACTGCCTTAACAGCCAAAAATGTCGCCTTTTGCTGGTGCAAAAACGAGGAGGATGCTTTTGGGGCCCTGAAGAGGAAGCTAATGAGTGCACCGCTGTTGCGCCACCCGGATTTTAATTTGCCCTTCGTTTTGGCCACAGATGCGTCAAAGTTCGCAGTTGGTGCTGTGTTATCTCAGGTTATCGAGGGAAAAGAACATCCCGTGGCTTTTGCTAGCCGACAGCTGAGCCCCACAGAGCAGAAGTACGGAGCTACAGAAAGGGAGTGCCTCGCCGTTGTCTGGGCAGTAAAGCACTTCAGATGCTACCTTTACGGCCGCCAATTCAAGCTAGTCACAGACTGCCATCGTCTGAAATGGGTGATGAGTGTCAGGGACCCTAGCTCGCGACTCGCCAGATGGAATCTACAGCAGCAGGAATACTGCTTTGAGGTGGAGCACAAGTCAGGAAAGACACATCTGAATGCTGATGCGCTCAGCCGTACAGCTGCCGTGTCAGCTATAGATGAGTTTGTCCCCGTAGTCGACCCCGCCGAATTACGCACAGAGCAGTGCAAAGATCCTGACCTGAAGCGAATAATCCAAAGCTTAGAGGGCGCACCATCTCACCCCGAACAGCTAGGTTATTTCATTGGCAAAGACGGCACCCTGTGTCGGCGCACGAGGCCAACCAGGAAAGGGAGACCAGAGAAAACCGCTTGGGAGAGAGTCGTCATACCTCGGTCGTGGACAGAAAGGGTTCTTCGCGCGTTCCACGATGCGCCGTGCGCCGGTCATTTTGGCGTAGCGAAGACACGCAGGCGCGTCGAGCGTTTGTACTTTTGGAGTGGCATGCGACAGGATGTCAGAGACTACTGTGCGAAGTGTCATTCCTGTCTCGAAAGAAAAACACCCAAGGGACGCAGGCCAGCACCAATTCAGCCGTTCCCTGAGGTTTCGGCTCCTTTCGAGCGGACAGGTATGGATATAATGGGCCCATTGCCCACGACCACTTCTGGAAACAGGTACATTTTAGTATTTGTCGATCACCTTTCAAAATACGCGGAAGCGGTAGCACTCCCAGATCAGAAAGCAGACACGGTTGCAAGAGCATTTGTCGAACAGATCGTGCTCCGACATGGATCTCCGAGGCAACTCTTGACAGATCGGGGAACGAACTTCGTGTCGCAGCTAATGCGGAGAGTTTGCGAGCTGCTTAAGATCACTAAGAAGCAGACAACACCGTACCATCCGGCTTGCAACGGCGCGGTGGAGCGACTGAACCAAACCGTGGTCGGGTTCCTGTCGCATTTTGTTTCGTGCGACCAGCGGGACTGGGACTTGTGGCTCCCGTATGCAATGTTTGCCTACAATTCCGCAGCACACGAGAGCACGGGCGAATCGCCATTCTTTCTTCTCTACGGCCGAGACCCGGACCAGCCTAGTGAAGTGCCAGAGGGCCCCCGTCGTGTCCCATACGCTTCACTGGACGACTATAAGGTTGAGCTAGAATCGCGCTTGCAAGTGGCGAGGGACATCGCAAAGGAGGCCTTAAAGAAAGCGGCGAAGCGCAGGAAGGAGGTGCACGATCGCGGTGCTAGAGACGCGCCGTTTGATGTGGGGGACAGCGTGTACATCGAAAACTGCCAAAGACAGATTGGGTTGGCTCGTAAGTTCCAGACGAGGTGGAGAGGACCGTGCGAGGTTGTCGAGAAGCTTTCTCCGGTAAACTTCAGGGTCCGAGACGTGAACCGCCGCTTGATAAGGATACACGCAAATGCCTCAAGTCGGCACCGGTTCAGTATTCACGAAATGAGGAGGGGGAAAGCGCAGATTTTGATGGGGACTGAAGTGAAGCGGAGCGCAGATTGTTCGCAAGAAACGCCCTTTCCTGCATTTGTTCGGCAAGCGCCAGAGGTTACGGCAGGAATGCCACCGGATTTACTTCATGCATTGCTGGAGGAAGGAGCGCGCGAGGTTGCCGCGCAGATAACGCCAAGAGAGGCTCCTGCCACGAGCCCTCGCGAGTCTCAAAGCAGACAAGGGGTCACAGAATTACTTGGTATTACTCATGAACGCAGATATCCGCTTCGAAATCGGAAAGCTAAGTAGGACTAATGGCGTAAACAGAGCGGAGTTGGGGACTGGTTAAGACTGTGTAATGCTGCAGCTCATAACATTGCTATGTGCTTATGTGTTAAAATATCGGAGTTGCTAGTTAAGCCTTTCTGTCATTAAGTAACACTTTTACACAGGATGCAGAACATGCCCGACTTCCTTTCGTTATCTATATATTTTTTGTCTGTGCCGTGATTGTGCTGGAAGTGGGAGCTCCTTTGTAACTGTGGTAAATTTATTTCGTCCAGTTTGGACTAGCAAGGAGAGGCTTGGGTGCTGAGTTTCATGTTTGTCTGTGAAAGAAGATCAGTGCTGCCCCTGGAGACACAAGTTATGACAGCTGCGGCATATGGTGCAGTGCAGTGGTGTTGTGTGCAGCGAAAAGTGTTTTGTCGGACGGAATGTGCGAGGCGATTCAGAAAATGAAGGGGAGCTGCCTGGACTCAAATGTTCGGAGAACATTCTTCTGGAGGGTGAGCGAGTGTGACGTTCCGTGCCTGAGCTACCAGGGCCCATATCTTCGGCGGAATCTTCTCTGTGCTCAACCGTCCTACTCCCTTGTCTCCACTTAAACGGTCCGCGTTCGGCGGCGCCGCGTAGACGGAGCCCCCAGCGGCGGCAAAGCCACTGAAGGGGTACGGTCCGCGTTCGGTGGTGCCGCGTTGACGGAGCCCCCAGCGGCGGCAAGCCACTGAAGGGGTACAATTGTACAAAGGCGCCGGCGGGAGGGAAAGCCAGCCCAATTAGGCTGCCTGGCCGTACAAGGACACAGGAGAGGCTGACAACCCGACAAGAGAAGAAAGCTGCCGGCGGGAGACAAACGACATTCCAACGAGGGAGGTCGGGGTTGCCGCAGGCGCCGCCGTGGAAAGGAGGAAGAAAGAAACAATCCAGCCTGGGAGACAGGAGATCGGGCGTGGCCGGCGGAGCAGATATAGCTGGCGAGTGCGGACGAAAGGCACGCTCAGGACGAGTTCGGACAGAAAAAAGGGTCCTTCAGCGCCGAAGCCGGACGGCACGCAGCTTCTGCCAGCCACCGACGGATCGCAACTCCGGAGCCCCTCCATCGCCCCCATGACGGCGTCGCAACGTAAGCTCGGGCACCCCAGCCTCTGATGTACAATGTATAATTATTGATCACATCATTTTTGTTTAAACTGAGCCATACGGTGTCTTCTTGCCTCTCCGTCCCGTGTGGACCTGCGCATTATGTGGGGTCGTCACACTAGTATCGTATTCCATCGTGATACATTATTTTCTGACATTTCAGATATAGCTGGTTTTACAGTTATGCGAAGACCTTTCGGGGCTGTGGACGAAGCTAAGTAGGTACTTAGGGTGGCAACATGCAACTCGTGGCGAATGCATTTATCGGCTATTTTTCTGAGCTTTAGAAATCCGACAGAGTAGTGTGTAGGAGCACCGTTACCGGAAAATGACGTGGCTAGTCATTCCTGTCGCTCGGTCCGGGAGGCTTTAGAGTTGGTGCTGCGGAGCTTGTATTCGTGACGCCCGGAGGCGGCGACAGATTTCCCATTTTTGGTAGGGCGACCATTTTGTCTGTGTGGTTGAGTCTTGGAGGCACTAGAGGAACTACCCGGGACTGATGCAGGTGTTGTTTTCCCGCACAGTTAGTGAGGCGAAGGCACAACCCCTGCCGACGCTGAGGCAGGCCTTGTCTTTTCACCCAGTTGTTGACGAGAAGGCACATTCCTTGACAACGATGCGTTGGACGTGGGGTTCGCTGAAGAGCGGTGGCTTTTTGCTGTAGTCGCTGTTCCGACTTGAACGGGTGGCAGAGGTGGTTGCTGATTTTTTGACGACGGGTGGGTGCTGGTGTGGCTCGCTGTGTCGATTTTTCTGTCAGAAACAGCCACGGAAGCATTCGTAGCGGCAGATGGACCGTAATTTTCACAGGGCGTCTGAGTACGGGAGACAGTCGCGGAAGACCTGGACGTTAATGAAGGCCATTTGTCTTCGCAGGATGGGGGAGCGATAGGATGAAGTTGGGTATCAGTACTGGTAATCTCAGTGGAAACTTTGCGCTCACGGGAAGGTGCGCAATCATTCCAAGAAGGTCAAGACCTGTTGTAGGACGAGTGGTAGCAAATCTTTCTAAAATGACCAGCCAGTAATGAGACGCCCTCAAAACTGGGATGCAGGCCATCAGCTGCGAGGAAACGGGCTGTTGGTAGCCAATCGATACCGTGTTGTAGAAAGCGGACTTGCTTTGAATGCCGGCAATAGTGCTGCAGAAGATGGTTGAAGTGGCTGGCCTCTTGGTTACAGCGGTGCACGAACGCACCATTGTTGTCCCTTCGACGGCGGTTTGGCGTCCTTGGCAAGATGAGACTTGTATAAATTCTGGTGATATCCGGGCGTTCTATAGAAATGTAATCCAACAGGGAACTGTATTTTGCAAAAGCTGCTTTTCCGGAACCTGAAGCGATGTCGTTTGTGCCGACATGAAGGGTCAATGTCGTTGACGTCCGGGGTACAAAGTCCAAGAGTGCACTTACATCGTCGATGACGGCCTCGCACTGCGTAACGAAGGCTGGGGTTCCACTGACGTGCGGGTCAAAGTGGTGGAAAAGATTTTTCGTCTGTCAATCACCTAGGATGGTCGTTGAGGCTTCGTTCTTTGGGAACTTCCAAAAGATGCGTTTAAACGTGGTCTTCCCGTGATCCATTGGTATTCAATAATGCAAAAAAAGAAAAAAGCTTGGCACGGTATGTAGTAGTAAGAACGTAGACCAACGTTTGAAACGCTTCAATTTATTGACATTTCGACCGTGGAACGGCCTTCGTCAGAATGTCTGGATCGAAAGGGATGTCACAATATATGTAGGTAAGAACAACGCACAGGATAATGGACCCAAAAATTCGATAAAAAAAAGCACCAGGCGCATGGTTACAAAACGATAAATGAATCACAGTGTCAATCACAAGACGATAAATGAACCACAATACAGAACAGCTACTTTGCAAATTTTGTCTGTCTGCTGTGTTAGCTACATATAATGAACATGATAATGTAGTTTGCTTATAATCAGTCCTAGGATAACAAGTCGCCATCTTGAACAGCGAGAATGAAGAAGGAAGAAGTTACACATGATCAACGAAACACATGGAAGCGATGAACAGCATAATTAGTAGAAAGAATATCTTCTACTAAATCTAGAAAAGAAACTGATAACGAACCAGAATGCACTGACATAAAAGTCAAATATTTGGACATTAAGAGTGCATGGAACTCAATTTTCCTGTGCTTTCATTTAAACCGGAAGACACTGTATTGAACTTAAGATAAGGTAAGACTCCCTAATTTCCCTGTCATGATAAGTTTTAAAGCCTGATTCCAGAATGGTAGCAGAAATCTGATCAAATGAGTGGCCGGTGAGTTGGACATGCCTTGATAGCGGTAAGTTCGGTAGGGCTTGAACGTGGGCTTTGTGGTTGTTGAAGCGTAATCTAAAGGGGGTTTCAGTCTGACCTATACATGGACTGTTCTTAAAGTAGTAGGACTCATTTTTTTAAACAAAATTTATTCAAGAGAATAGTACAAACGATTACAATTTTTCAAGGTAGCACCCTTCCGCACCTACACGCAGCTGCCAATTAGTTTTACAGTTTTCGTACGCCTCCAGAAACGCCTGGACCGGAATGCTGTTTAGCGCCCTCGTCACGGCCTGTTGAACCACCTCTACCGATCCGTGATGTTCCCCCTTGAGCGTCGAATTTATTCTCGGGAATAGAAAAAATATGGCAGGGCCAAGTCGAGACTGTATGGGGGCTCAGGCAGCGTTGCCGCCTTGTGCTGGGCAAAAAATCGGGGTCCTTATTCACATGCTGAAGAAGATCCTACCGGTTGGCCTTTTACTCCTCTGACAACACTCCCGGCACCAACTTCGTGCACGCTTTCCTCATTGATAAGTTTTCTGTCACGATCTCAAAAACTTGGGTTTGAGGAATACTCAAGTCATCAGCAATCATTCTGATACTCATTCTACGATCACTCTTAAGTAAATGTGTCACTCGCTACACATTTTCGTTGGTCTTGCTGGTTGAAGAGCGTCTGGAGCGGTCGTCTTCCTCCACTCTTTCCTTACCTTCTCGGAACAGCTTGTGCCACTCAAAAAAACACCTGATCTACCCATGGAAGCGTCACCGTAGGCCTCCTTAATCTTGTTTTGAGTCTCTTTGCCCGTTTTACCAAGATTTACTCAAAATTTTATCGCGTATTGCTGATCCAGTAAACGCCCGATGATTCTGCGTGACGAGACGTTTCGACAGGGGTTCACAGTACAAGCGACCTCCTCTCATCAACGGCCGAGAGCTGACTGCCGATTTTCCCCAGCATTCCCAATATCCCCCTTCAACGATCCTGAACGCGCAGACCACCTCTAGTCCGGCCGTTCGCCCAGGAAAAAACCAGTCCTACTACTTTCAGAACAGACCCTGTATATTGGAAATTACATACGGTACACTGCAGGAGGTAGATGACATTCACATTATCGCAGTTGAAATCACCGTGAATGCTTGAACGAAAGAGTGAACCGGTGCTATTGACGCTACAAGATGTGGTCATGTGCAGACATACTTTACAGCGACTCTTGTTACATGGATGGCAGCCTACGGGTTCGGGGGAATTTGTCTTTGACGATGTTAGTATATCGCGTAGGTTTCTTCACCTTCTGTAAACTACTTTGGGTGGCTCTAAAAATATGTTCTTTAGGCGATCACTTTGCATAAGAATGTTATAGTGCTTATTTAGGATTGCTGAAATTTTTGGAGCAGATGCAGAATGGGTCAAGACAAGGTTGGTATGAAAGTGCTGAACTGTTGCTTTATCTTTGGCAAGTAGACTCGTTCAGTGTAGTGTATCAGCACGCTTAATGGCGTCATCTATCAGTTGTGGTGGGTAATTCTGCTTAGTCAGCGAGTTACGAAGTGTAGCGCAGTTGCGTTCAAAATCAGATTGTTCCGAGCAGATGCGTTTGAAGCGGACCACTTGACTGTAGGGGATGCTGGTTTTAACATGCTTGACATGGCTACTGTCAAAGTGCAGATACTGTTCGCGGTCAGTGGGTTTACGATACACTGTTGTAGTTAAGCGCTCTTCATTAAGTGAGACTGTGACGTCAAGAAAATTGATTGTAGATCTAGAATACGTATGGGAAAATGATATCGAAGGATGCACGCTGTTGAAATCGGCAATAAATGATAGGAGTTCGGCTTCGCCATGGGGCCAAATGAAAAAAATATCATTGATGTAACGCCTATAGGAAAATGGTACTAAAGACCGGCTTTCCAAAAATTTGTTTTCAAGCATCCCCATAAAGTTCAATACAGTGTCTTCCGGTTTAAATGAAAGCACAGGAAAATTGAGTTCCATACCTTCTTAATGTCCAAATATTTCACTTTTAGGTCAGTGTATTCTGTTTCGTTATCAGTTTCTTTTCTAGATTTAGTAGAAGATATTCTTTCTACTTATTATGCTGTTCATCGCCTCCATGTGTTTCATTGATCATGTGTAACTTCTTCCTTCTTAATTCTCGGTGTTCAAGATGGTGACTTGTTATCCTAGGACTGATTATGAGCAAACTACATTATCATGTTCATTATATGTAACTAACACAGCAGACAGACAAAATTTGAAAATTAGCTGTTGTGTATTGTGGTTCATTTATCGTCTTGTGATTGACACTGTGATTCATTTATCGTTTTGTAACCATGCGCCTGATGCTTTTTTTTATCAAATTTTTTGGGTCCATTATCCTGTGTGTTGTTCTTACCTACATATATTGTGCCATTCCTTTTGGATCCAGACATTCTGACGAAGGCCGTTCCACGGTAGAAACTTAATTAAATTGTTGGAAGCGTTTCAAACGTTGGTCTACGTTCTTACTACTACATACCGTGCCAAGCTTTTCTCTTTTTTTGCATTATTGAATACCAATGGATCACGGGAAGACCACGTTTAAACGAATCTTTTGGAAGTTCCCAAAGAACGAAGCCAAAACAACTATCCTAGGTGATTCACAGACGAAACATCTTTTCCACCACTTTGACCCGCCCGTCAGTGGAACCCCAGCCTTCGTTACGCAATGTGGAGCTGTCTTCGACGATGTAAGTACACTCTTGTACTTTTTACCCCGGACGTCAACGACATTGATCCTTCATGTCGGCACAAACGACATCGCTTCTAGTTCCGGAAAAGCAACTTTTGCAAAATACAGTTCCCTGCTGGATTACATTTCTAAAGAACGCCCGGATATCACCAGAATATATGCAAGTCTCATCTTGCCAAGGACGCCAAACCGCCGTCTAAGGGACAACAATGGTGCGTTCGTGCACCGCTGTAACCAAGAGGCCAGCCACTTCAACCATCTTCTGCAGCACTATTGCCGGCATTCAAAGCAAGTCCGCTTTCTACAACATGGTTTCGATTGGCTACCAACAGCCCGTTTCCTCGCGGCTGATGGCCTGCACCCCAGTTTTGAGGGCGTCTCATTACTGGCTGGCCATTTTAGAGAGATCTGCTTCCAGTCTTCCTACAACAGATCTTCACCTTCCTGGAATGATTGCGCACCTTCCAGTGAGCCCCAACCTTCGACTGAGATCACCGGTACTGATACCCAACTTCATCCCATCGCTCCCCCATCCTGCGAAGATGAATGGCCTTCATTAACGTCAAGGACTTCCGCGACTGTCTCCCGTGCTCAACCGCCTTGTGAAAATAACGGTCCATCTGCCGCTACGGATGCTTCCGTGGCTGTTTCTGACAGAAATAGCGACACAGCGAGCCACACCAGCACCCAACCGTCGTCAAGAAATCAGCAACCACCTCTGCCACCCGTTCAAGTCAGAACAGCTTCTACAGCAAAAGGCCACCGCTCTTCAGCGAACTTCACGCCCAACGCATCGTTGTCAAGGAATGCGCCTTCTCCTCAACAACTGGGTGAAAAGACAAGGCCTGCTTCAGCGTCGTCAGGGGCTGTGCCTTCGCCTCACCAACTGTGCGGGAAAACAAGACCTGCATCAGTCCCGGGTAGTTCATCTAGTGGCTCCGAGACTCAACCACACAGACAAAATGGCCGCCCTACCAAAAATGACAAATCTGTCGCAGCCTCTGAGCGTCACGAATACAAGCTCCGCAGCACCATATCCAAAGCTTCCCGGTCCGAGCGACAGCGATGACTAGCCACGTCATTTTCCGGTAACAGTGCTCCTACACACTACTCTGTCGGATTTCTAAAGCTCAGAAAAATAGCCGATAAGTGCATTCGCCACGAGTTGCATGTTGCCACCCTAAGGACCTACTTAGCCTCGTCCATAGCCCCGAAAGGCCTTCGCATAACCGTAAAACCAGCTATATCTGAAATGTCAGAAAAGAACATATCACGATGGAATACGATACTAGCAACCGCTTCTCTTGAACTTACCCGTGTTTTTTTAGAACACTATGTATCTTCCGGGAATATGTTACGTAATACCGCAAACCAACTGTGCTCTCGCTATAAACTAAGCTCTTCTGAAACGTTCGCGTTGAAAGAGTACAAAACCAAAAAGCGAGACGAGCTTTGCGCCATTAAAACAAAAAAGCTGTTACGAGATAACGTAGGCTATTCTTCCAACGTAGTTAGCAATGATCGTGAATTCATGCATAATTCAACTGACAAAGAATGCCCATCTTCTTTCACGGCGGCACTAGCGGTTAAAAAAGAACGCAGTTCTCCCGATTTTTCTAATATAATTAATATCTCAGATCATGAATTAAGCTTCGAAGAAAATAAAGTGCTGTCCCGGGGCCTCAGCTTTTGTCCTGCCACAGGCGGTTTTGGCGAGTTTCAGTTGATGAAAGATCTGGATAATTTTGCTCGGAATCTTCGCCTACGAGAATTTTTTCATAATAAGCCTAATTCAAATGAATCGCGCAATACATTGCCATCTTACAAACACTGGGTTCCTCCAACACAGCGTGACAAGTGTTTAGAATTGTACATTAGTGCTGTACAAAAAGATGTGCTAAGACTGTATAAGAAACAGAACCATTTTCATCGGAACCTTTCAGTTCGCGAGACAAAAGCGATGAAGCAGTTAGCGTCTCGAAGCGATATTATCATTAAGCCGGCTGACAAGGGTGGTGCCGTGGTAATAATGAATAAAAGCGATTATGTTGCGGAGGCACATAGGCAGCTAACAGACGAATCTTTCTATCGGCCTGTGGAGTATGACCCCACAGATCAGTTCAAAAATATTCTTAAGGACACCTTGCTAGTTCTTCATAAGGACAACCAAATTACAGAAAGCGCGTTTCGCTCAATCGTCCCCCTCAGCGCGGTAGCCGGTAGATTCTACTTGTTACCTAAAATTCATAAAGAGAAGATTCCAGGTAGGCCCATTGTTTCCGGTGTCGGCTGTGTCACGGAAAATCTGTCCCGGTACGTCGACACGCTCATTAATAACATTCCGCCCACATTTCCGTCTTACATAAAAGACACAACGCACTTCCTTTCTGACGTCATCGACCTGATTATTCCTCCGGAATCATTGCTCGTCACGCTTGACGTCACATCGCTCTACACGAACATTCCGCATGAAGATGGTATCCGGGCCGTAGTGACTGCCTATAATGAAGCTAGCATAGAAAAAACAGTAGATAGTTGTACTTTGGCCACCTTATTGAAACTTATATTGCAGTTAAATAATTTTGAATTCGAAGGCAAACATTATGTCCAGACGAGTGGTGCTTCAATGGGTACCCGTATAGGCCCAAATTATGCAAACATATTTATGGGTATGCTTGAAGACAAATTTTTGGAACGCCGGTCTTTAGTACCATTTTGCTATAGGCGTTACATCGATGATATATTTTTCATTTGGCCCCATGGCGAAGCCCAACTCCTATCATTTATCTCTGATTTCAACAGCATGCATCATTCGATATCATTTTCCCATACGTATTCTAGATCTACAATAAATTTTCTTGACGTCACAGTCTCACTTCACGAAGACCGCTTAACTACAACAGTGTACCGTAAACCTACTGACCGCCAACAGTACCTGCACTTTGACAGTAGCCATGTCAAGCATGTTAAAACCAGCATCCCCTACAGTCAAGTGGTCCGCTTCAAACGCATCTGCTCGGAACAATCCGATTTTGAACGCAACTGCGCTACACTTCGTAACTCGCTGACTAAGCAGAATTACCCACCACAACTGATAGATGACGCCATTAAGCGGGCTGATACACTACACCGATCGAGTTTACTTGCCAAAGATAAATCAACAGTTCAGAACTTTCAAACTAATCTTGTCTTGACCCATTCTGCATCTGCTCCAAAAATTTCTACAATCCTAAGTAACCACTATAACATTCTTATGCAAAGTGATCGCCTGAAAAATATATTTTTAGAGCCACCCAAAGTAGTTTACAGAAGGTCAAAAAACCTACGCGATGTACTAACATCGTCAAAGACCAACTCCCCCGAACCCGTAGGCTGCCATCCATGTAACAAGAGTCGCTGTAAAGTATGTCTGCACATGACCACATCTTGTAGCGTCAATAGCACCGGTTCACTCTTTCGTTTAAGCATTCGCGGTGATTTCAACTGCGATACTGCAAATGTCATCTACCTGCTGCAGTGTACCGTATGTAATTTACAATATATAGGTCAGACTGAAACCCCCTTTAGATTACGCTTCAACAATCACAAAGCCCACGTTCAAGCCCTACCGAACTTACCGCTATCAAGGCATGTCCAACTCACCGGCCACTCATTTGATCAGATTTCTGCTACTATTCTAGAATCAGGCTTTAAAACTAATCATGACCGGGAAATTAGGGAGTCTTACCTTATCTATAAGTTTAATAAAGTGTCTTCCGGTTTAAATGAAAGCACAGGAAAATTGAGTTCCATACCCTCTTAATGCCCAAATATTTCCCTTTTAGGTCAGTGTATTCTGGTTCGTCATCAGTTTCTTTTCTAGATTTAGTAATAGATATTCTTTATACTGATTAGGCTGCTCATTGCCTCCATGTGTTTCATTGATCATGTGTAACTTCTTCCTTCTTCATTCTCGCTGTTCAAAATGGTCACTTGTCATCGTAGGACTGATTATAAGTAAAGCACATTGCCATGTTTATTATATGTAGCTAACACAGCAGATAGACTAAATTTCGCAAAGTAACTGTTGTGTATTGTGGTTCATTTATCGTCTTGTGATTGACACTGTGATTCATTTATCGTTCTGTAGACATCGTCTTGTGATTGACACTGTGATTCATTTATCGTTCTGTAGACATGCGCCTGATGCTTTTTTATCGAATTTTTTGGCTCTGTTATCCTGTGCGTTGTTCTTACCTACATATATTGTGCCGTCCCTCTCGATCCACACATTCTGACGAAGGCCGTTCCACGGTCGAAACGTCAATAAATTGTTTCAAGCGTTTCAAACGTTGGTCTACGTTCTTACTATATATATATATATATATATATAGGTACAGTATTACGACAAACGCGACTGTTCTTTTAACGTTTATTTTGCCAACAGTTTCGGGAATGGTATTCCCTTCGTCAGGGCAGGCTTACAATGAATCCGTTTCGTCAATATAAGGCCACAGAACAAGCGAGGAGGAATAATCTCCGCCCTCTAAACAAACTTGAGAATGAGGGCAGGGGACCGTATAATAGGCAGCACGACAAGTCTCAAACGGGCCGCGGCTGAACAACAACCAGAAAAAACAAACGGGGAGGTGGAAATGGTAAAGTAGTAGCAAAGAACGAGCCTGAACAGCACAGCGATAGAAGGGGCAAAAGAGCGTTAGACCCGGCTCTCGGCGCACACGGAAGCCGCTACCCCCCCCCCCCCCCCCCCCGCCCCCTCCAAATACGCGCACACCCCCGCAAGACGCCGCCGGGTCCGGGCGGGCGGCCCGTATCAGGTATCCTGAGACGCTTGCAAGGGACGCGTTCGAGAGACGGCCAACACACACTTGTTAACCGCTGCAACGGCAACTTGCGACTGTGCCCTCTGTGTATTTTTGCTTCATTTCGTCGCTTTGCTCTGCTGTCGGGCCTTTCTACCAGATAATCTGGCGCCCCTTTTCCCATAAATATACTAGGCGGTCCAACACCGTGTCCCGCAGTGAGCTTCCCGTGAAAAAACAGCGTCCGTCGGGTAAAATACTGAGCTAGCCGGAGCGCGTAATGGGAAGGCAAAGATGAATTTGGGGGGAACAAAACAAAAGAAGGGAAGAGCAGAAAAAAAAAATTAGCTCTAGAAATGTTTCAAGAAAATGTAACACAGAAAATGTTAACGCACACACAGGAAGAAAAAAGAGAAAAAGAAAAACTTCTGATTAAATGTGGCGCCAAAGAAGTATGACATGGTGAGAGCACTTTGATAAAGTTTGGCGCAGTGCATGTGGTTTTGAGATTTGCATGCACACGCAGGTTAAATCATTCTGAGATTATCGAGTTGAGTCGATGTTGGTGTAAGTAAATAACAAATGACAAGAAATATGTAGAAAAATGAAAATAAAAATGGCACAGAGAATAAAAAATTGAGCACAAGAAGTTATACAAAAGTTAAGAAATTAAAAATAATAATTATACATGTGTGCGGAAAACGCGAAAGGTCTGCGGCCCGCGGAGCTGCCGCGTGGTCCCAATGGTCTAGGTGATAGATCAAAGGTGTCGTCTATTTGGAATGGAACGTGGATGCTGGCAGGAGGTTGGACAAAAAAGTACTCAGGAAATAAACTGCCAGATTCCCTGCCATTTCAAAGTGTGTCTGCAGTTGTCAAGAAAAAACAAGTTCAGGCGTATTCTGATAATAACGCTGTCCAAGGCCTATGATCGGCGGAATTTCCTACGTTGGCTTCTTTAAGCAGGAGAGTCTCCCGGGAGTAGCGTTCATGCCATGAGAGAACGTGCCGAATTTATGAATGAAGTACGATTCCCTTTGTTCCCTGTAATATGTGTTAGGGAACCCGGACTGGAGAAGGATTACACGGATGTTTTCAAAACTGTGCAGGGGCAGACGCAGGTGCCTGGAAAGGGGCAAGTTGGGCAGGGATGACACATGCGCTTTGTGGTTGTTGAAGCGGAAACGAAATGTTGTCTTGGTCTGACCAATGTACTCCTCCCCACGCACCTCGCATTGAAGTTTCCAGATAACATTGCTCGAATCGCAGTCGAGGTCTTCATTTATGTGAAACGTAAAGCCATCGGATTTGGATTTTGCCAGTTTGGTGTCGCAAATGTGCGGACACACCTTGCAACGGGGTTTTCCGCATGGGTGGCATCCACCTCGGGCAGCGGTCTTCTTAGTTTTCGCGTTGACAAGCAAGTCTCTCAAATTCTTGTCCCTGCGGTACACCACTCGGGGTGGTTCCTGGAATATTAGTGACAGCCTATTACTCTGTCGGATTATATTAAAATGACGGCTTAGTATGTTGTTTACCCTGGGAGCAGTTGCGGAGTAAGTAAGGATTAGGTTTGTTTTGCTGTCTTTTTTCACCTTGTTCTCTGCCAAGATGGAAGAACGGTCTAGGCTGCGAGCGCGTTGAATCGCGTCTTCGACTATTTCCCCCGGGTATTTTTGTCGTGACAAAGCGTCCTTGAGAGTCCCCGTATGCTGATCAAATTCCTCGGTTGTAGAACATATTCTTCGGTATCTGTGAGCCTGAGAGTATGGAATACTTGTTTTGCAGTGCTTCGGGTGGCTACTGTGAAAATGGAGATACTGCTGCCTATCCGTTGGTTTTCTGTATAGGGTAGTCGAAAGGCAGTTGCCGTCTACCGATATTTCCACGTCGAGAAAGTTAATCTTTGAGTCGGAGATACAGTGGGTAAACCTAATGGAGGGATGCAGGGTATTAAAGTGCGCAATGAAGTCCAGCAGGCTCGCTTCATCATGTTCCCATACAAGAAAGATGTCGTCTAGGAAACGCTTGTAGAAAAGTGGTTTTTTTGGCTGTTCCTCAAGGAAGGGAATTTCTAGTGGCGCCATAAAGATGCTGGCGTAGCTAGGGGCCATTTTTGTGCCCATCGCAGTACCGCTTGTTTGGAGGTAGTGCTCGCCATCAAATTCAAAATTGTTGGAATTTAGGACCAGTTCAAGAAGGCCAGAAAGGGTTCCACCGTCCAAATCAACCAAAGAGTTTGAGCTTTCGAATGCTGCCAGCGTTGCTGCTATGCCGTCTGCGTGTGGAATATTTGTATACAGGGAGCAAACATCCATGGTCGCCAGAAGGCCTCCTGTGGGGATGGTCAAGTTTGAAATCTCCCGAAGGAAATGGCTTGTGTCTTTGATGTGCGAGGGAAAACGGGGAGGGATGTCCTTGATGAGAAAACTAATGAAATTTGGTATGTTTTCCGTCACTGCCCCGTTGCTGGACACAATTGGACGGCCAGGATGGTTAACTTTATGTATTTTAGGGAGGAGATAAAACCGGCCTGGAGCTGGATTGCTCGGCGACATTGATTTTAACATTGCCTGAGTTATTCTACCGTCCTTAGCGAGTCCAGCAAGAGAGTCCTCTATTTCTGTCCCCAGTTGGCGTGTGGGGTCGTTCGGAAGCTTTCTGTAAAACTGAGGATCATTGAGCTGGCGGTGGCCGTCTTTTAAATATTCTGATTTTTCCAGGATTACTATAGCTCCACCCTTGTCAGCCGGTTTTATTACTATGTTTTCGTCTTTACGCAACGTTTCCAAAGCCTGTCGTTCTTCGTTCGAACGTTGCGTAAAGACGAAAACATAGTAATAAAACCGGCTGACAAGGGTGGAGCTATAGTAATCCTGGACAAATCAGAATATTTAAAAGAAGGCCACCGCCAGCTCAATGATCCTCAGTTTTACAGAAAGCTTCCGAACGACCCCACACGCCAACTGGGGACAGAAATAGAGGACTCTCTTGCTGGACTCGCTAAGGACGGTAGAATAACTCAGGCAATGTTAAAATCAATGTCGCCGAGCAATCCAGATCCAGGCCGGTTTTATCTCCTCCCTAAAATACATAAAGTTAACCATCCTGGCCGTCCAATTGTGTCCAGCAACGGGGCAGTGACGGAGAACATATCAAATTTCATTAGTTTTCTCATCAAGGACATCCCTCCCCGTTTTCCCTCGTACATCAAAGACACAAGCCATTTCCTTCGGGAGATTTCAAACTTGACGATCCCCACAGGAGGCCTTCTAGCGACCATGGATGTTTGCTCCCTGTATACAAATATTCCGCACGCAGATGGCATAGCAGCAACGCTGGCAGCATTCGAGAGCTCAAACTCTTTGGTTGATTTGGACGGTGGAACCCTTTCTGGCCTTCTTGATCTGGTCCTAAATTCCAACAATTTTGAATTTGATGCCGAGCACTACCTCCAAACAAGCGGTACTGCGATGGGCACAAAAATGGCCCCTAGCTATGCCAGCATCTTTATGGCGTCACTAGAAATTCCCTTCCTTGAGGAACAGCCAGAAAAACCACTTTTCTACAAGCGTTTCCTAGACGACATCTTTCTTGTATGGGAACATGATGAAGCGAGCCTGCTGGACTTCATTGCGCACTTTAATACCTTGCATCCCTCCATTAGGTTTACCCACTGTATCTCCGACTCAAAGATTAACTTTCTCGACGTGGAAATATCGGTAGACGGCAACTGCCTTTCGACTACCCTATACAGAAAACCAACGGATAGGCGGCAGTATCTCCATTTTCACAGTAGCCACCCGAAGCACTGCAAAACAAGTATTCTATACTCTCAGGCTCACAGATACCGAAGAATATCTTCTACAACCGAGGAATTTGATCAGCATACGGGGGCTCTCAAGGACGCTTTGTCACGACAAAAATACCCGGGGGAAATAGTCGAAGACGCGATTCAACGCGCTCGCAGCCTAGACCGTTCTTCCATCTCGGCAGAGAACAAGGTGAAAAAAGACAGCAAAACAAACCTAATCCTTACTTACTCCGCAACTCCTCCCAGGGTAAACAACATACTAAGCCGTCATTTTAATATAATCCGACAGAGTAATAGGCTGTCACTAATATTCCAGGAACCACCCCGAGTGGTGTACCGCAGGGACAAGAATTTGAGAGACTTGCTTGTCAACGCGAAAACTAAGAAGACCGCTGCCCGAGGTGGATGCCACCCATGCGGAAAACCCCGTTGCAAGGTGTGTCCGCACATTTGCGACACCAAACTGGCAAAATCCAAATCCGATGGCTTTACGTTTCACATAAATGAAGACCTCGACTGCGATTCGAGCAATGTTATCTACAAACTTCAATGCGAGGTGTGTGGGGAGGAGTACATTGGTCAGACCAAGACAACATTTCGTTTCCGCTTCAACAACCACAAAGCGCATGTGTCATCCCTGCCCAACTTGCCCCTTTCCAGGCACCTGCGTCTGCCCCTGCACAGTTTTGAAAACATCCGTGTAATCCTTCTCCAGTCCGGGTTCCCTAACACATATTACAGGGAACAAAGGGAATCGTACTTCATTCATAAATTCGGCACGTTCTCTCATGGCATGAACGCTACTCCCGGGAGACTCTCCTGCTTAAAGGAGCCAACGTAGGAAATTCCGCCGGTCATAGGCCTTGGACAGCGTTATTATCAGAATACGCCTGAACTTGTTTTTTCTTGACAACTGCAGACACACTTTGAAATGGCAGGGAATCTGGCAGTTTATTTCCTGAGTACTTTTTTGTCCAACCTCCTGCCAGCATCCACGTTCCATTGCAAATAAACACCTTTGATCTATCACCTAGACCATTGGGACCACGCGGCAGCTCCGCGGGCCGCAGACCTTTCGCGTTTTCCGCACACATGTATTATTATTATTTTTAATTTGTTAACTTTTGTATAACTTCTTGTGATCAATTTTTTATTCTCTGTGCCATTTTTATTTTCATTTTTCTACATATTTCTTGTCATTTGTTATTTACTTACACCAACATCGACTCAACTCGATAATCTCAGAATGATTTAACCTGCGTGTGCATGCAAATCTCGAAACCACATGCACTGCACCAAACTTTATCAAAGTGCTCTCACCATGTCATACTTGTTTGGCGCCACATTTAATCAGAAGTTTTTCTTTTTCTCTTTTCTCTTCCTGTGTGTGCGTTAACATTTTCTGTGTTACATTTTCTTTAAACATTTCTAGAGCTAAACTTTTTTTTTCTGCTCTTCCCTTCTTTTGTTTTGTTCCCCCCAAATTCATCTTTGCCTTCCCATTACGCGCTCGGGCTAGCTCAGTATTTTACCCGACGGACGCTGTTTTTTCACGGGAAGCTCACTGCGGGACACGGTTTTGGACCGCCTAGTATATTTATGGGAAAAGGGGCGCCAGATTGTCTGGTAGAAAGGCCCGACAGCAGAGCAAAGCGACGAAATGAAGCAAAAATACACAGAGGGCACAGTCGCAAGTTGCCGTTGCAGCGGTTAACAAGTGTGTGTTGGCCGTCTCTCGAACGCGTCCCTTGCAAGCGTCTCAGGATACCTGATACGGGCCGCCCGCTCGGACCCCGCGGCGTCTTGCGGGGGTGTGCGCGTATTTGGAGGGGGGGGGGGCGAGGGGGGGGGGGTAGCGGCTTCCGTGTGCGCCGAGAGCCGGGTCTAACGCTCTTTTGCCCCTTCTATCGCTGTGCTGTTCAGGCTCGTTCTTTGCTACTACTTTACCATTTCCACCTCCCCGTTTGTTTTTTCTGGTTGTTGTTCAGCCGCGGCCCGTTTGAGACTTGTCGTGCTGCCTATTATACGGTCCCCTGCCCTCATTCTCAAGTTTGTTTAGAGGGCGGAGATTATTCCTCCTCGCTTGTTCTGTGTCCTTATATTGACGAAATGGATGCATTGTAAGCCTATCCTGACGAAGGGAATACCATTCCCGAAACTGTTGGCAAAATAAACGTTAAAAGAACAGTCGCGTTTGTCGTAATACTGTACCTAAACTAGTAAACTGGGCCATTGGAACCCCTACTGAATATATATATATATATATATATATATATATATATATATATATATGCCAAGCGTTCAGAAAGAATAGCAGTTAGCTTGATCCCAAATTGTCACGCTTAAAATAGTGGTGTATGAGCTCCTCAGCCGACCACAGGCTGTTTCATTATTTGAGATAAATCAGTGCAGCCTGTTAAACGGCACTCAAGAGATTAGATCAGTAAGCTATGTGGTCCTTAGCCCATTGTGAATGTTCAAAGTGTAAAAGCTCCAGAAAACCTATTTCCGCTCGCTTTAGCGATCTACATCGGACACAGCGTAACTAACCAAAACAGTCCATACGTTCTTTGATGACGCTACAGATCTAGTAAGAACGCCTTCTCTGATATCAGTACCCGTCATGGTGGATCAGTGGTTATTGCGCTCGAGTACTGACCCGGGAGACGTGTGTTCGATTCCGGCCGCGGCGGTCGAATTTCGATGGAGGCCAAAATTTTAGAGGCCCGTGTACTGTGCGACGTCAGTGCACGCTAACGAACTCCAAGTGGTCGAAATTTTCGAAGGCCTTCAGTACGGCGACCCTCATAGCCTGAGTCGCTTTGGGCCGTTACACCACGAAAAATCTAAAAATCTAAAATCTTTGATAACAGCGTCCAAGGCCTTATTTCGAAATGGAGCGCAAATTCAATGAGCACCCACTTCTGTGGAAAAAAACCTTGAAACTTCATGCCACCGTAATATGCAGTGAAATGGGAGAGCAAAATACCACAATTGCGAACGGCTAACTGGTGAAGAGAAATCCGAGAAACGGGCACTCACGCTCAGCCGTGCGATCGAGGGAAATCAAAAGAACAATCAGGGCCGAAAGGAAAAAAACGAAAGTTATCCCCTCCTGCGCTGAAGCAGGTCATGAAAGGCAGGCGCTGCTTGTTGACTGATGCTGCTTACAGAAGCGGCCATGCAGACGGCTCACGTTTTCGAAGCTCTGCATGTTTTCGGCCTCCCATACTCTTAGCACTGGAACGTCTTGGGAAGGCACGTGAGGGAGATGCACGTACATCTTATGTTTTGCTGAAGAACCAATCTGCACTACTGGCATATTTTTATCCCCAAGCTTTCTGTAAAAATGCCAGTCGCTGTAAAGGAGGCGCTAGTGTGCCGAATGTGTTGAGAAGGTGTAGGCAGACTGGGAATAAGAAGGGGGTGGAACCCATATAGTAGGTTATCTCAGTTCTTGAATGGCACTTCACCAATATCCCTGAAGAGAAAAATATACAACAGCTGTTTCTTAATGATACTCACCAATGGGGCAGAAACTTGGAGGCTAACGAAGGGGGTTCAGTTTAAGTTGAGGAAACGCAGCGTGTTATGGAAATAAAAATCATAGGTGTAACGTTAAGGCATCAGATGCGGTTGGAGTGGGGGACAGAACAAACGCGGGTCAATGACATCCTAGTCGACATAAAGATTAAGTAATAGGCCTGGGCAGTGCATGTAATGCGAAGGCGAGATAACCGCTGGCCCTTATGGGTATCGGCGTGGATTCAAAGAAAACTTTTTCTTCGGCCCCCTCCGACGCTTACTTAAGCGTCGCAGGGGGCGGCGGAACGTTAGTTGGGAGGATGAGATTAAAAAGTTCGCGGGGATGATGTGGCCCAACTGGCAATGAACAACGTTAATTAGAGAGACATGAGAAAGGCATTTGGCCTCCAGTGGGCGCACTCTGCGTGATGATGCTGCTGATGAGGTAGACTGTTGGAATAGAGGAACCTTTGTGGAACTTGATTGGCATGGAAAAAGCATTAGCCACGTGTCTATTTTTGTAGGTGGAGTGTCATTATTAGCGCCGGAAAGATTATCAAGACGGCACCGAGTTAAGGAAGCACGAGCAACAATCTCACGTCTTTCTGTGTATCAGAGTTTGCATAAAAATTTAAAATTTCAAATTCGAAGACTCTGCGCTACAAAATTCAGACGTTGCACTGTTGCTGTCAAGCTGTGATTTTGGCAGAATGCCCTTGCGTTTGTTGATGCACATTTAACTATTCTTTGCAAACACTTACAGAACTGATGGCTCTATTGGTGTGCATATGACAAAAGGGGTCGAAGCGTAAATTCGTCGGTGCGCAAAGTCATATTACCTTCATTACACCCACAAACAAGAACATCATCATCATCGCAGCTCTGATCAGGCTATAATGATCATAAGCTGTATAAATACAGTAAATGTTTATTTGTCTGATGAGAATGGAGGCAGCATTTAGTACAAGGATACAAGGAAGATGGCTATAAAGTAACATATTATTCAATAGAAGAGAAGCCAAAAGCCACAGAAACCAAGGGGCACAGGGGATTTTTTATTTATTTGTTTATTTTGTGGTGTTGATCAATTTATATTACTGAATATGTTATCGCTTAAAAATAATTGATTAGAAAAGTAGAAGAAACAACAACCACATGCCGCCGGTGGGATCCGAACCCACCACCTCCGAATTACGCGTCCGGTGCTCTACCGCTGAGCTACGGCAACGGCTGTCAAACCTTCTGTTTTCTGGGGTATTTATGTTTACAAATAACCTAAACTTGGGAGTGTTCACCAGCGCCACCTCTTATTAAAACTTGCCATACTACAACACGTAGGCTACACCACGTCAGTAGCTAAGGTGTCGCTTGTATCCTTCTCTTCCACAGTGAGTATTGCGTGGTTGAACTGTTCATCTTTATTATAAGAAAGCTTCTCGCATCTGAATAAATAACCAGAGCAAAACAAAATAAGACCGCAAGTTTATTGCCTTCCTTCTCTAGACACCACCCAGTGTCCGCACAATCAGATATGCATGATCCATTAGCTTTTTGGTCGCCGTGCTCCTTTTATCCTTCTTTCCTGAACATACATTGCTTGGTAGCAAAGGCTAGAATGCCGGCTTCTGCAATGCCTTATCGTGCTTTTTTAGACTAAAAGAAAGACAAAAATAAAACCCAAGAACATTGATAAAGTCGTTGACATCCTCCACGAAGCAAAGAAATATTCAGCCGCAATGTGTCGACCGCCATGAACCCACTTCTCACCAAACAACGACCAATAGCAGCATACGGGGACAAAGATGCCGATGTGGCCCTGTTAATGAACTTCATCCGAGAGGGAACACAAGAGCCAGTGCCAGTTGCGGTCGAACGTGTGTGGTTCTTATGATCTCTTCGCGGTTAGCCCGTACTGCTGCTTGCCTAACGTTATCTCTCGTACGATCACTCCACCCTAGTGAACCTTCTCATCGCAGAGAACAAACCTGCGCTCGGAGAGAGAGAGAGAGAGAGAGACTCTTTAATGAAATGCAGAGAATTTAGCCGGCGTTTAAAAATCGCTGGCATGCTACTCTGCGTAGGAAGGGGCCCTCCTGTTCAGCCAGTAGTTGTAATGATTTCTCGCTCCTTCACACGGAGTGTCTGCCGCCATCGAACTTTTTGCACTGCCTCAGAATAAACGAACCAGGCTGGGTGAGAAGCAGCATTGTATCGAGTGCGCTTGATAAATGGGCTCAGCGCTGCGGGCGCCATCATTAGTTTCAGAGAGCCCTCTCACTTCACCTTCCTCCTCCTCCTTCCTTCCTTTTCTTACATTTTCTCTCGCTCTCTTACTGACGCTAATTTTCACATCTCCTGCCTTCCTCAAAATCATTAGCATGCTCTGTGCAAGGAAAACATTCGGTGCCGGTTAACGTTTCTCATCTCAAGGTAAACGATAGGTTTGATTCTAAGCCATCCTTCTGTTTGCAGTTGTTTTTTGTTTCTAAAATGCACAACGTAAGCCGTGTTGAAAACAAACCGAGGCTTTCTTTCATGCCAGCGTAAAAAGAGAACCGCCTCTTGTGATACATCATTAACACCTGGGACGAGTCTCCGCTCTCACAAGGTGATGGCTCAAATTCTGAGTGAAACTGAAGTCACGAGCCGAACAAGATGGCGGAGCACACGGTGAGAACGTTCATCATCTAACAGCGAGTTGGAGCCTTGTTCCTGCAGTGAGAAGCACGCCTCTATGCGGCGCATTGCACGACATGCACATTAAAGGAAGGAGAACGGGGGGGGGGGGGGGGGGGGGGGGGGGAGATATGCAGCCACAACCCGGTTACAGTCCAGACCTCTCCCCAAGTGAACGGTTTTCGCCTTGGGTAATTCAAAGAGGAGTTCGTTGGGGGCGGTCATATAGGCTGTGACGACAGCGTGAAGCATGCGGTCCGATCATGGGTGCGCTGCACTACCAAGGTTTTGCATTAAAACACGTTGCTGGGAAAGTTGGTACATAGTTTGTAGCAGGTGAAGCGCTACTAAGCGATAACACACAGAAGAAGAAAGGGCAGAATATGGCCGCAGAGCACTGTGCGCTGTATTTTTTCTGCACTTCACTTTCTACAAGCTACGCAACAACCTGACCCTGGGCCGTTTTACTGCATTCCCTTTCTTCTACAGCGGGTCCTTTCCGATCTGTTTCTCCAGGTCCAACCCATGCATCTGTGTAAATCTTCCATATCAAGCGCGCGTCCTGTCTTTCCTTCATCTGTGTGCTGTCTTTATCTCGCCCTTTACCCTTTAGAGGCAAAAAAAAAAAGCTATCTAGGCTGCTGGCATTGGAGCACTAGTGAGACGCAGCGAAAAAGTGTGTACGTGCGGAATTCATCCAGAATACATGTGGAATGCATCGGGTATTTGTGAATATTTATGCGATGTCGATGGACTCTGATGCTTGAATTTTGAATCATTACTTTGCTATACACTGTGTATAGAGTTTGTCGATATCCAAGCCCGCAGGCATGCATAAGCTGCTCCGTGAGTCCACACACTTGAATACTTGCTAGGGCAGCAAAGGCTATCAGCTAGATGCAGCAATTGAACTGCGTTTGGTTTGACACAACCCTTACAGACCGCTGTGGTCCGCGGAGTGCAAACTGTGACAATTAAGACTTGTTGTAGCGAGTTTTTTGCACGTTTTATATTTAGCTTGCGTAACTTTTTCGCTCGGCGATCAGAGTGCATTCCGACTAATGCTGAAGTTCGGACTCAAAGCAGGGCAAGTGGTAGTGACTCGGCGTAAACGTCCGCTGATTGAAAAAACGAGGTGAGTGCGTCTAATTACCCCCTGTCTTCGATTTCCGGGTGCGCGGCGATTCGTTCGCTCTACGGCGGCGCCGAAATAAGGGCGTTCCCAGAATCCTGACCCGAGAGAGGGGGTTCAATTTCGAACGCTGATGACCGCAGGTGTCAAGCACATGAGACTGCTCCAGGACCGCCTAATGACAGGACATTATCTCTAACAGTGTATCCGCACCCAACAACCTGTCACTTGTGCGCCGCAGACCTCCTAAACTCCACTCCCTTTTCACTCCTGTTTATTTTATTTTATTTATTTACTTACAACCTTGCTCTTGAGGTCTTTGCTGTGGTGGGGCTTAACACGTAAAAACGTACAAAAAGAGTAACACGAACATTTGCACACATAACACAAAAACTCTGTAACGTAATTTATTACAGGTAATTCGGGCTGATTTGTAATTCTTGTTGGAATGCATTGCTTAGGAACTGATCACCTTGAAAGGAAACTGCAGTTAAATGCAGTATGCATAGTGGCACCATCGGATATGTCATTCGGGAGAGCCTTCTTGGCAGGAATTGTTTAGATTTCGTTACTTCTGCTGCTGTTTCGCCCCCTTAGGCTGCTGTTCCTGCGTTCTACTCGGTCGACACTGAAGCTAGCACTCCAGAAAACTGTTTTTAGTCGGCCATTTACGGCTCCAAATAATGCTTGTAAACTTGGCCGAGTGTAATCTACGAAAGTCTTGGAGTGATTCCGGGATACAAAGTGGCAATTTGAAAGTGCATCCTAGTGCTTTCGTGAAGAGACTACACCTCCTTTGATTTTACTTGCGTACACCAACACGCCTATCTTAATTCACGTCAATCATCGGGGCTTCTAGAGCATTACCAGGTTTCGGTCCTTCCTGACCTGCTAGCAGCGAAATCCACGAGAGTCCTTTGCAAGGCAGGCCCAATGCCTCTTTGCTGGTTATCAAATTCTGCACCGTCTGCACATAGAGTTCAGGAGCCGCGATCCACCATCGGACTCTTTATGAAGGAAGTGTGTAGCAGCAAGCAGAGAAGTTCCGGGGCGCACACCTCCTTGGGTCCCCAAGGAAACAGAAGACGTGGCACCTACACCGGGAGACCCATCTGCCTTGCCTCGAACCTCGCTACGCAGTTACGCGCTCCGCCGCTTCCACACATATGTCTTGATCTCTGACATCGATTGCCCCACGTAACTTAAGGAGAAACTGTGCTCGATCCAGAAAATAAGCTCTCCACTTACACGCTCTCCTCTCCACTAGCGGCCGCAAGCTTCATCCCCTCAGTGCCATTTGTTACGAGAGGAAAGGCAGCTTCCCTGTTGTGCCTCACGTCCATGCTTATAACGTCTTCACTGACTTTGCCAGATGTGTCTGTGCAGCCAGCTTCTTTCGTTCATGAGCCTCTCGGCTCGTGATTCCTGGATTATTTGCAGCATGAACGCAGCAAGACCGCAATAGAAGAATGTTATTAGAAGAAGCAGGTGGATCTTTGTGGCTCCTGTATAGTGGAACTCCTAGAAAGCAAGCTTCTGCTTTTATGCATTTTTTTTCCTCGCGAAACTTAGTTGCGAGGAGGCTCAGCCTGGATAGCCAGCGAAAAAATCTGCTTTCGTGTACGTCTCTTTTTTTCTTCTTCCGTTCAGTCTTGGTCTCAAAGTGATACGCCAACTCCTGTTTTGACGTCTATTCCGTAGCAACAGTAATACCATGAAGCAACGCAACGGCAAAGCGGCATCGCCCTCATAGGAGGGTCCGTCCATTTCAGCAGCGATTGGTGCTATTAATACACACGTGACCGCAGATATCAATATTTTGTTTCCTTACAGGAGGAGCTCAAATTCAGCGTTAAAGAATGCCTTGTTGGACTACTTGATAACTTTTCACTACTGGTTAAATGCGCGAAACACGCAAAGACACAAGAAAGGTCGACTGGAATGAGCGCCACTCACACGTGGAACTTGTGAGTGGCGCTCAGTCGCTTCTACCTTCCTTGTGTCGCGAGCGTTTCAAAGTGAAAGTCAAATACAAAGTGTTTATTCAGACAATTCAGTGGTGCATCTGCGTAAGGCGTAGACTAAAAGGCAAATAGATGCCTGACAAGGAGTCTGCGCCCTTCTTGCTCCCATTCCAGAGCACAAGACATTCAGCGCATGAAAAAAAAACACAAAGCAAGATGGAAATACAGAGTAGTTGGTTAACACTGAACTGCAGTAATTTCATATTGAACATTTATGTACAATTGGACAAATACTATGACAAACAACCGAATAAAAACGAAAACAGTGGTTATGCCTGTAGTGACAGCATATATATGGTGATGCTATTTTTGAACGCTTTCAATGAAAGCTTTCACTTCTGTAACCAAAGATGAAGAGTGGTAAAATCTGAATTTGGGTCCCAATTACGCACTGCCTGTGTCGTAGCGGCGTCCGGCCGCTATCGGGGTGAGCGTTCCAACCGAGCGGAGACGCATCGAGAAGCAGCGAGGTCCGTGTCCAAGTCCAGAGCGAAAGACGCCCGTCTATTTATTGCAGCCAAAAATATACATGCCCAATGAAGTCATGGTTCTCACGTGACTCGAACGCAGACGCATTTCAGCACATCCCCTTTTTTGGATAACATCGAAAATCCCGTTATCACATTTGAGGCACTAACTATTTCACAGGAAAATGTGCGAACTTTACAACCAGGTAACAACAGCTTTGTTCTGTTCAAAAAAAAAAAAAAAAAACACTCCGCATGGCTCAGCCTGAGAACGCGCACACACACACACACAAAAGATTACTCACCATATCCCCAGCGAACGGGAGGGCGAACTTCTCTTCCCGACCTGGCCACCGTGACAGGAGCCGAAGGCACCTGGCGTTCGGCTTTTGCCTCGGCCGGACAGCTGTTTACACTGGCAGGCGCGTCCCTGTCTGACTCACCTGGCTCCTCCTGAAAATGGTCATTGGGGATCACATAACTTCCTTTTGCTTTCCCAACAATTGGCAAGCGGTTTAACATTCGTCGATTACGGCGCAACAGAGCACCTTGTTCTGTGCGTACTACGAAGGACTGCGGGGTAGCTGCAGCACAAACTACTGTGGCCCTGGTTTTCAAGTCTTGAACCCATACATGATCACCGACATTCAACCGAACGAGATCTCTAGCACGATGGCGTTTGTTGTAGTAACGCGCCTGCAATTTTCGATTCGAATGATCCTTAGCTGTAACATCAGTCATTCTACTCTGTGATGGGCCCCGCACCTGAGGTGCCATCGGAACGGGAGTCCTTAGGCGTCGACCCCTCAGGATTTCTGCAGGACTGTAGCCCAGGGTGTCGAACCGGAACCGAACCCGAACCCCAAAACCGGAATCGAACCCGAATTTTCACTCGGAAACGGAACCGAACCGAACCCATATTTTTTTCGCCATCTTGGAACTGAACCCGAACCGAAACAATTCAAAGGAACCGTTCCGAACCGGTTCGGGACTAGGTTCAGCCCCACTTTTTTGCATCCAGGCACACTTTTTTTTTTGAACAAAACGAGATGATCTAGCGTGTAGATTTACCCACCCATAGCTGTCTGCGCTGGAAAGTGCGAAAATGGCACCAAGTATACGTATGTGACAGAAAACTTATAAGAAGTCTGGCGCCTGGGAAGAAGCCTAATTGACGATTCTGTAATGTACTACCGCCAGTTCTGAAGACTTGTACGTTAGGTTTATGTGAAATATTGAGCTATTACTCCTCCCCTTTTACGTATTTGCGTAACGTTTTAATCAAATTGTTAGGACTGCTCGAACTCAACAAGGGACTATAGACACCAAATTTTTGCTTGCGTGCTTTCTTCATTCAAATGATGCGTTACACATTGGTGTACATGGAGCGCTCTGTGGTATTCGCCTACACATAATAAAATATTTATATTTGAATTTCATCTTAACCCTGTTCTGGTTTCATCAACAGAACGATGCCTGTGACGTGTAGTGGAATTTAGGTCACGTGAGGTGCAAATAACGGCAACATAACTGCTGATACGTCGTTCGTTGTAATTCTAGATCTTTAATCAGGCTGATTTAAGTGCTATAGTGAGTCAAACCAACATATCAGCTTTTTTATTAGTTTTTCCGCGCCTCACGTGACCTAATGTTAAACCACATGTCACAGCCATCATTCAGTTGATGAAACCGAAACAGCATGGGAGACTAAATTCTTTTCGCAATTATGTAGCGGCAGTAGGCGAATGCCACACGGTGATCAATGTATTCTAATACCTAGGGCATCATTTCAAAGAAGAAAACACGCAATAAAACTGAGTGTCTATAGTCCTTTCAGCACCGATTGAGAATATCTTTCCTTTCTTTGCGTCATTTACCACAAATATATGAAATATTAGCGCGAGGACCCAACAATGTTGTGATAGTCGTTTTTGAGGAAAGCAAATGGCGGAGGAAAGGAAAGGGGGAGATGGATGAAAGTTGTTGAAGGTGCATTTTTACCAGTGAGTGCATGGATGTGCGCCCACCGGAATGTGCATCAAGGGTGGAGGCTGCAGGCAAGCACCCCCCCCCCCCCACACACACACACACATACACACAGCGCGGTTTTTTTTCTGAGAGAGGAGGCTATACTGCTAGCGCAGTAAAAAGAACAACTAAAACAGTATGCATACTCTAACCTCGACCCACAGTGGGAATCGTAGGAGTGGCGGCGCAACAGAAAAGCTCCGTTTAGAGATAGATGCCTTAGGCTACTCGGCCATCTTCGAGGCTTCTTTTTGTGGTTGTTGCATTTGAAACCTCTGTGACCCTCCTCGTGCTTTACTTGACCGCGTAGAATTTCAGCGATTTTGGCATAAGGCCTCACGCCCCGAGAGCTGCCTTTCCCATAGCTCCCATAGCTCCCTTTCCCGCACATGAAAACTCCAGTGTGTGCACACGTCAAGAAAGGGGAACCACTCAGCAGGTTGAACTTGCCCAGCATATTCCTCCCGTGTTAAAGAGCACTGTTGTCTGAACAGTGACTTCGTTGAACGCGGCGGTTCTGCGTGTTCATCGTCATGCAGGTCTTCCACACGCTAAACGGTCCTATGAACATGAAGAGTTCGCACGGAATTCCGGCGTTTTTCATCGCAGACATAACTGTTATATTGAAATGCATGATGTCAATGGGTCTTTTAAGAAGCTGCTTAAGTATGTTCCAAAAGAACACAGCATATCGACAAAATTATCATTTTATTGCTCAATGGTTTGTCGTTGCTCGCGCAGGCAGAAAATCACTGACCACGGCACAAACGTCCCCTTGGCCCGAAGGTACGTCCTAACGCGTAAGGTCCATGTCTGAAGCGTGAAAAAGGTTTTTGTGGCCGATTGAAACTGCAGTCGAGCCCACTTATAAGGAAACTGACGGTCACGCCGAATTTCGACGGAGGAGGAATTCTACAGACCCGTGTACTGTGCGATGTCAGTGCACATTAAAGAACCCCAGGTGGCCGAAATTTCCGAAGCCCTTCACTACGTCGTACCTCGATAGCCTGAGTCGCTTTGGGATGTTAAACCCTAATAATCCAATCTTCGTACAACAGCCAAAAATACTAAGGTCGCTAAAAGTGGCGTTTATTTCTTATAAAACTGCGTTATGCGTGCCTACTTGTGCAAAGCAGAGCCTGCCGTGGCTCTTTCGAGGCTATCTAGAGCGGTCATTTAATCCTCGTTGAGGCCCTTGCTGCCAACTATCAAATTTAGGGATGGGGTATAACTAATCTTGGATGAAGTGTACACGACAAGTGGTGGCAGGTCGGCCACATAAATAACATTACTGGGGAGTGCTCGTAGTTCGTGTTCGACGTCTTCGTCAGAGGAGGCGCTTCTGCGATTCTGTGGTCCGCAGGAACGTAGTTGTCCGAGGAAACATCTGGCCAGCTATGGGTTAACAGAGCGTAGCCAGAAATCTACATGCGTCTGGTCACGTGTGTTTTAGAGCTGCTTTTGTCGTTCCTGTGCTGATGGGGCGAAGAAAGTAGCGCGGCGCTTGTGGCGCAGAGTGCGTCAGTTGCACTGCCGGCTGTACGGCGCTGCCTGCACGTGGTATCAGCGCAAAAGGTGGAGCCAACTGGGTAGGCTACGTATACCACGTGACCAGCATAGCCAGCAAGGATTTCAAAATTCTCAAATCTCTGCTGTAAGTTCATCCACGGCCATGGTCAGTAGCCTCGCCTTCGACGATACCCCATCTCGCGCGCACCGCGCTTCTTCTATTTAGGAGGCTTTGCCCAGCCGGCGAACACGTAGGCAATTATTGCCCTCGTAGGCCATCGACGCGGGCTTGGCCGGCGGTTACTTACTGTTTCAATAGAGAGTGATAGCATATCGTTATCGTGTTTACTTTGCCGTTTACAGTGTTACCGGACACCGGAGTTTCCGGTTAGCGCTGCGCACGGCAGTGCCGCCTTTTAGTTGCATTTCTGGGTCGACATGTTCTTTCTAGGGTGGTGTCGTGAAGGTTGAGAGGCGCTCTTTCATCTGTGTGCTTAGTGGAAGCACGACCTCTTAAACTTCGAAGGTAGTTTACCGCGCCTCCTCATTCGCTATAGCCAAGTGGTGTGGCAGAGTTGTTCGTTGTATCTGCGACGAATTTCCGTTGCCCTTTTGCAAATTTTCAGTGTAGCACCGCACCCGCGCGTAATAAACGAGCGTTCGTCATATCTGCGGCCGTTAAAGTGGGCTCGACTGTACATACGCTGAGTTCGGTTTAATACACTGGTACCAAGAAAGTCTAGGTAAGGCTGTAGCTGTATGGAGAGAGGAAGTAATGACCGATCGCAAGATTTGTCATCTGCCTTGTGGAGAGGCCGTATATGTATCCCAAGGAACAGCGAAAATAGAGAAAACCCAATGAATCAGCATAGTTTTCTCGCGAGCATATCCAGAAAAGACAGGCGAGCACTTAGTCGCCTATTAACCACAGCTGCCAAAAAGGCGTTGTTTATAGTTTAGAAAATAAATCCCTGAAACAAGTTGGTAGACAAATGGCTCACGCCAGATTAACCACTTTCTGTCAAGGGCGAAAAAAATTCTGTTGACGCAAAGGCTGCCTTTGATAACGCCCCAGGAAAAGTCACAAACGTTCTATGCAGTGCAAGTATATCTTTTTCCTTGCACAATGCTGCACATGTAAGAACGTTGCAGCGCAACGTCGCTACGAAGATGTTGCCAATTTGTGTCCGTGCAAAGACGGAACGTTTTCAACCCATCCGAGCGTGTTTTTTTTTTATCGTACTCTTTTTATCTGAAGGAAAGAGGCTGGCGTCATAATAATAAGCCAATGTCGTCATTTCTCCCTGTACTAGCGAGAAGCCACGATTAGCTGTGTTTTTGAAAATACCGACCTATGATAGGGACTCGGGATATATAACGTCAGTCACAAAGGTGGTGTCGAAGACGTGATTTGAACAAAATATGTTTGGTAAGCTTTGGATGTTAGGGAGAGCCAGTGCTTCCATGAGGCTCTCGTTGGGGGCGGATGGGCACTGGAGTGATTTTCGAACATTTTCTTACCATGTAGTAAAGGAGGGAGGGGGGGAGAGGACTGGCAAGTTGGTTTCGGTGCGACGGAAGGGTCTCTGTCTGTATGTAGGTGCCGATGCATGACACCTTCGTTTCTCAGTAGTGCGCGGGAACGTAGAGGGCGCGTTCTGCGACCCTCGTCTTCCTTTTGTCCTGTTTACTGCGCTTCTTAAGCATGAACGCTTACCAACTAGCCCAGTTTTCCGTTCTTGTAAACAAATTTTTGGATTTTTTATTTTGCATATTGATGTGCCAAAAAAGTAAACAGAATAGCAAGGTTGATTGAAGCCCATCTAAATTATATTTCTTTTTGTCCTGAACCAGTTTGAACTAGGGGTGTGCGAATATCAAATTTTTCGAATACGAATCGAATACGAATACTTGGTTCCGAATACGGAATAGAATATCGAATAATCAAGGACAGACGCATTTAACCACTACAAAACATTTATTTCAGCACCAAAGAACATCACAGTTCAACTATCAGTGATGAAATGAGCACAAAACGTTTGTGTGGCTGCACAAAAAGTATCAGTCTCGAACATTGTTCTTAAAATAATGGAAATATCAGAGAAGATGGCTAGTACACAGCATTGATCAAGGCTAGCTTGCCATAAGCACAAAAGCGCGTTGCTGGGATGAACATAATTTAAGGTTGTCGTGAAGGAAAACCGGCTGCTCCACATGGTTAGGCAGAAGTAGTTCCCTTCTAGCTGAAACGACTTCTCCAGCCACAGAAAATGCCCTCTCAATTGACACTGAACTGGCTCGTATTGAGAGGTATTTCGTGCACAGCTCTGACTATGCGAGCTTCGCAGGTATAGCCACAAAGAAGTTCAGCAGTGCAGTCCGCTACTGCATGGCCCAACGTTACGCATTGCTCTGGGCGCCGCCATGTTATGTTTCTGTCAATAGGACTTGCGGACCGAAATGAATGCCGGTGCTCGCAATAGAATATTCGGCTAGATACGAATATTCGCGTCGTGTCGTATATTCGAAACAACACGAACACTTGGATTTCGGATCGAATACAAATACTAAAAATATAATATTCGAATTGTATTCGAAAATTTCGAATATTCGCACACCCCTAGTTTGAACCCGTTTGAACCGCTTTGATACGGTCCGAACCGGTTCGAACCGGAACGGAATGTCCCTCTGGAGCCGAACCCGGAACTGAACCCGAAAGGCGTGAACCCGAACCCGAAGCGAACCAGAAAAAAATTCCGGTTCGACACTCTGCTGTAGCCCAGCACTCCTGGTGTCGCCCTGTATGGGGCGAGGTCTTTCGATTTAAGTATAAGACGCTTGATTGTTTGCACCAATCTTTCCACTTCCCCGTTAGCTTGCGGGTGCCTTGGGCTTACAGTCACGTGACCGGAGCCATACTCAACAGCAAAAGTTTCAAGCTCAGAGCATGCAAATTGCGGTCCATTATCTGCAACTACTGTTTCCGGAATGCCACGACGAGCAAAAATGCTCTTCATCCTTTCTATAACGGTTAGAGCTGTAGTTGAAGGCAAAAGCGCAATTTGCGGCTAGCGAGACAGATAATCGACCAGCACTAAATAGTGGCGATTATTGATAACGCACAAGTCAACACCAACTCTTTCCGATGTAAAATTCGTAGCAGCCGTGGGCATCAACGGCTCTGCATTCTGAGTAGCACATTGCGCGCAAGTTTCACCATCGTTCACCTGCTGCGCAAGTTGTTCGCTAAGGCTTGGCCACCAAACCAACTCTTTAGCCAATGCTCGGCTTCTAGAAATGCCTTGATGCCCGTCATGCAACTTCTCTAGCACTTCTTTTCTCAGGGAGTGAGGAACTACGAGTCCGGTTCCTTTTAAGAGCAACCCGTTGCCTTCAACTATAAAAGCGCGCTCTTGACAATAAGGGGCTGGATGGGAAGGAAGCCTCGGTTTTTCTTGCCAGCCTTGGCGCCACAACAACCGGAGGGCTTTGCAAACTGCATCGCTTTCTTGAGCCTTTCTCACTCTTTTCAGGAAATTATCTCCGGTTACCAGTCCCTCAATGCACGATTTTGCATAGGAAGAAACTTCAAACACAGTCAGTTCTCCGGCTATTCGCTTGTCTCCAGTGATTGGCACTCGCGAAAGAGCGTCGGCAGTGGCTATGTGTTTTCCCGGAACATAGACTACCTCAAAACGATAGCGCATGAGCCGCAATCTGAACCACTAAATTCTTGGCGGGACCGTATCAACGGGCATTTTATCTAGTAAGGAAACAAGAGGCTTAAGGTCCGTTTCGAAGAGTATGTCCAGACCTCTGAGGTATTCATTGAATCTTCCGGCAGCCCAAGTCAAGGCTAAGGCCTCCTTTTCTATCTGCGCATAGCGCTCCTCAGTTTTCGTGAGGGAACACGAGGCGAACGCTACTGGGCGTCGCTCACCGCTCCGTTGCGCTTGAGAAAGGACTGCGTCGATAGAATCATGGGAAGGCGAGGGTCGTTCAAAGCCATGCATTTCGCGAAGCAGATAAGATATTTTACACTTTCGAACGCAGCGTTCTGCGCTATCCCCATATCCAGGCCCTATCTTTACGCAAAAGTTCGCGCAAAGGAGCTGTAGTGTGAGCAAGGTGCGGCAAGAAGCGCCCCAAAAGGTTTGCCATGCCCAGAACGCTGCGCAATTCCGCTACATTGCTTGGTGGCTTCATTTCTTTCACAGCATTTACCTTAGCTGGATCGGGTTGTACGCCTTCCTCACTTAGAACATGACCTAAAAAAGTGGGCCTCTTAACGCCGAGACACACTTGGATTTGTTTAACGTAACGTTGAATTCTGCCAACCTGGTCAAGACCTTTGCAAGTCTAGAATCATGTTGTTGCTTATTGTTTCTAAAGACTAAAGCGTCGTTCATTACGTTGACGACTTCAGGCATGCCTTCCAGGATTTTGGACTTTCTTTTCTGGAAATACTCAAGTGCTAAAGTAATTCCGAAAGGTAACCTGGTGAAACAGTACCGCCCGAACGGAGTAATGAAGGTAGTAAATTCCTCCGAAGCCTTGCTTAGGCGTACTTGATAGAAACCAGTATTTGCGTCCAGTTTAGAAAAAAGTTTTGCACCGGCTATAGAACCTAGAGCTTGATCCACTGAGGGAAGGGCGAACTTCTCTCGTAGAACGCACTTATTCAGTTGTGTAAGGTCTACACAGATCCTGACATCCCCACTCCGCTTTACCTCTGACACTATGCCGGCACACCACTTCGCTCCATTTTTCGAGTTAAAAGCGGAATTGTAACTCTGCGTGGAGCAGTTATAGCATACGGAACCGTGTCTGGGCGGAGCCGAATCTGATACTCTCCTGGGATTGCGCCCAGGTTACTGCAAACTTCTGGGCCAGGAACGCCACCGGTAGAACTCTTCTGCGCGACTGAATCGACAAACGTCCCGGCTCCTAGTGCCTCCAGAGCGGGCAAACCGAGAAGAACATGTCGTAGCGGGCTGACGACATTACGTGTTTGGCGAGAACGTTTCCCCTTCAAAGCGATTTCTGCCTCTAATTTGCCCAAAACATTGAGGCGTGAACCACTCGCGCCTGACAAAACCTCGTTTGCTCTCGTTAATTTAACAGGGAGGCTAGGAAAAGATGACGGAAGCACGGTAACTTCGGCCCCCGTATCAACTTTTGCAAACACTGGAATAGAGTTAACACATACTTGAATATATCGCGCTTTTACACCTGGCGTTCCAATATCTCCCACTAAAATTTGTCCCGTGTAAGAAACTCGTACCTTGCGTTGGTTGCCCGTGGAAATCTTTTTGATGCACGCTTTAGCAAAGTGTCCCTTTTCGCCTCAGTAATTGCACTTCACTGTCCTCGCTGGGCACAATGTTCGTGGGTGCAGGGAGTTACCGCAGTAGATGCAGCGTCTGTCATGACGCACTGAAGAGCTGGCGTTCCCGCGTTGAGGCTTTTTGTTACGGCGTCGACTGTTGCTGCGGAGCCAACTGTCACATTTTCACAGGGAAGAGCTGCCCTCGAGGCTTGATCTGCCGTGGAGTTGCGAAGGGGTTCCTTCTGCTGCTGAACCGTCTCTTTAAGGCGTGCTTTTGCAACGGCAGGCGAAAGAGACAGCTTACAGTCCATCTGTAGCGACCCTGAGAGTTTTTCGTCTGTCAGTCCGACGACGAACCTGTCTCTGAAAAGTCGTTGCTTAAATACGCCAAAATCGCACCGGTCTGCTAAAACATGCAACGCCATCAGGAACTGGTCTACTGACTCACCGGGCATTTGATGTGCTTGTCAAAGCAAGTGCTCTCGTACACGACGTTGAACTCTTGTATGAAATATGTGTCGAACTTCTCTTTGACGACGTCCAACTTCTTCGATTCCTCGTCTGAGAGACCGAAAATGGCAAAAATATCCCGAGCTTGCCGTCCCATAGAGTAGAGAAGCGTTCGTACTTGTGCTTCCTCTGAGCAATCGTCGAGGCCCGATGCAACGCGATAGTGATCGAAATGCTGAATCCATGCCGGCCACTGCGATGTATTGTCGAAGTCCAACGGTGGTGGCTGTTGAAGGCCCGGTGTTGTAAGGATTTTGGCTCCGTCCATCTCTCGACGCTTTTCTTCTCTCCCAGGTCCCAGCTTTATATTTCTGACACCATGTCGTAGCGCCGTCCGGCCGCTATCGGGGTGAGCGTTCCAACCGAGCGGAGACGCATCGAGAAGCAGCGAGGTCCGTGTCCAAGTCCAGAGCGAAAGACGCCCGTCTGTTTATTACAGTCAAATATATGCAGGCCAAATGACGTCACGATTCTCACGTGACTCGAACGCAGATGCAAGGCAGCGCAGCCTGTTAAACAAAAATCTTTAGTCTATCTCACCATCGAAAGCATGGATTGCATTGCAGAAAATACATAATCTTCGGCGGCTTATAAATGGTGGCGGCCGCACATCGACAGCAGCCAGAAGAATTGGCTGGTTCTATTCTTTCCCTCGCCCATTGCCTCGCTGGGTGCTTAGCGGCTTGAGGAGCGTCCAAAATCTTCTGCTTCCTTCGCCGCAATTGAGGGTTTACGTGACACCGCGATCAGCCGCTCCTCCCTTGGTAGGGCAGTGCGCTCAGCCTGAACCGCTGTTTTTGCTGCATGGCACGCCATATTTTTTTAAAGCGAAAGACTTTAATGCCTCATCGTTCTCGACAGAATGTTGTCAGCAGAGGTGTCACGCTTTTCTAGTCAAACCAGAAAAAAATCTTTGTGCAAGATGCGATTCGAACCACCATTCTTCCGTTCCGCCGCCGAGCGTGCTAATGGCTACGCTACTTCCTGCCAACGCATATGTAGTTCTCCTTATCTAGGACGCTGGAGAGTGTTTGCAGAAAGGCGTCGAATCAGACGGATCCCTCCCAGACGCACTCAAGTGTCTCCAGCGTGTAATATTCACAAACGATTGTGTGGTTAATTAACATCTTAGCCACAAATCAGTGACACAAGCACCAACACCGCACTTAAGGCTTTCGGCTCACGGCACTTTAGGTCAACAAAGTGCCGCCCTGAATTTTTCACCTCTCGCTATCAGCGTTACTATTGCATTTGACCCCTTTGTCCACTTGAGTTCCCGCTAGGGGGCCGTGAAGTATGGACGCACCCCATATCGGCTCCACACAAAACCGACGGAATTCACCAGTCGCCAGCATCATCGGCCCACATTTCACCACCCACTGATCTGTGAAGGTGAGCGCCATACGCTATCAGTTTGTGGCACGACTACGCCATTTTTCGGGCACCCACGGCCCCCCATTCCCTCTGTGACCGCTTAGCCTGAGCTAGGCCTCGCTCCGCTGGGAGTTAGGCCTACTCCGACGACGCTTCCGCCACCAACGCCAGCATGGAGGTGCAGGTGCAGAGAGAAGTTATTAACCCCCGCGACTATGACCCAAGGGACTGGACTCACATACTTGGTGTGGCTGCCCGCTCCAAGGACGTCCCTTCAACAACCAGACGCCAGGAGGCCGCAGCCTCTGCTATCAGTACCCCCAAGCCTGCATGCCCTGACAAATCGGCGCACCTGAAAGCAACGCGCTCAGCTGCGCAGCGTTCGCGGCACCAGCCGCCGCTTCCTGCTGCGGACTACAAAGTCGTGTTTAGATCAAGAGGCGGCCTGCAGCTGGACCTGCTTCCACCCCGATAACTACGGGAGGCCATTCTTCAAGCGGCGTCCCAGCTCCACGAACCAACGCGTACCCAACTCAGGGTACACCCACTCAACAACACATGCACCCTGAGTACGCCCCTAAAAGATGACGCGCTCTCTCTGGTTCGAGTGACCACCATAAAATACCAAGGCACGGACTACGCCGTCGCACCTTACATAGCCCCGCCGGACGGAGCGGTACGCGGAGTCATCTCCAATGCGTACTGGAACGAGACCCCAACGCAGCTCCTGCAAGATCTTATCACCGGCAACCCAGACGCCCTCATCGTGGACGCTCGCCGAATGGGCGCCACGCGTTTGATTTTAATCACTTTCTGTGCTGGCCCTGTCCCATGGGCCGTTCTTTATGGAGGCGCCCTCCACCGGTGCACACCTTACCGAGGGCATATAGACGCCTGCACGAACTGCCGCGTCCCAGGCCACCGGGCGGATGTGTGTGTCCACCCAAGATCCAACTAGTGCCCTCGCTGCGGGCAGTCCGACCCCAAGGAAGATGTGCCCTCATGTACCCCCAGCTGCATTCTCTGCGGAGGCCCTCATATGACCGGAACGGGGAACTGCAAGGGACGGGGCCGCAAACTAGCGACCCCGAGGAACGCTCTCTCTCCTCCGACTACGTCGCGGCTTTCCCGCTGCGATGAACCAAGCACAGCCAGCGGACGCAGCCCGACGGCTTCCCGGTCGCCTTCTACAAGCCGGCAGAATGGCAGCAAGAACGCCACGCGTCTCACCTGGGCAGACCGCATTTCCTGCAAAACCACCCCTCAACCCCCACCACCCCAGTCCTCCCAGGCAGATCCGAGAGACCAGGAACTGAAGGCCTTGCGTGAAGAGGTAAGCCGCCTTTCCTCGCTCCTAATCACCCCCTCCCCCTCCATGCCCCCTCAACCCGCACCCCCTGTCATTAACCCGACTTCATCATCAACAGACACATCGAGCACCCCTCCTGCAAAGAAGCAGCGCACCTCAGACGCCACACCCCCTCCCGTGCCCTCAGAAATAGACGCTAAATTAGCAGCCCTCGAAGCCAAATTTGACCACAAACTCAAAGAGCTAGACGCCCGCCTCGAGGCCAAATTCAATCACCTTGCCGCCACCCTCACCGAAAAACTTGAGCAGCGTATGGACGCTATGCTTACCAAGATGATGGAACTCTTGGAAAAAAATCTCTGCCTCTCCCGTAACCGAGAGTAGAGTAAGCATGAAATGTTTACGGGCCTAATGTCATCTTGGTGGACACCCGGACCGCACCGTCAAGGAAGGGAGGAACGCCACCACCCGTTCAGCGCGATGCCTTGCCATTTGAACGCAAGGTTTTTTGAGGAAAGGAAATGGCGCAGTAATTCTCTGCCATCTGGGTGGACACCCGAACCACACCGTAATGGAAGGGAGGAACGCCACCACCCGTTCGGCGCGATGCCTTGCCCTTTGAACGCAGCGCTTCTCCCCCGGGCCCCTGTGCGCCTGCGCGGCTTTGCTTCGATGCGCGAAGCCCGTAAGAGATCACGTATGACTACGAAGTGTATCGTGGCATTTATGTGCTTTTTGCACGCGTTATTAGAAATCGGAAGTTATAATTCCGTGCATTATCAAACGCACAGCGACTGATATCTTGATAAACATTGAGAAGGCACTGGCAGCAGTTATTTTTTTACTCCTGCGGAGACCAACCGGCGCTTGCATGCCGGTCGGTTAGGAGGGCTTACAGAGTCTCGTTAAATCTCGTTAAGTCTCGTACGGTGCCCGGATGTTCTCGTTTGAGAGCCCGGATGAGTGGAGTTCAGTGCCCGGATGAGTGGATTTCAGTGCCCGGATGAGTGGATTTCAGTGCCCGGATGATGGCTCTCGGTCTCGGCGTGACGTCACCACACTGCCGACAACGGGGGCTAAAAGCATTTCATGCTTAATAATCTTACCCATCGGTTCACCCAACTTCAAACCCCCTCCACTACCCCCATCCTAAATCCGCAAGCACAAGCCACCTTTCCTGAGCAACACATACCAATTGACAGCCGTCTTACTAGCATCCTCAATCCCCCTACTATCCAATATGGCGGGGGGGAGCTCTAATTATCTCCCCATTTTAACTTGGAACTGCCGCGGCTTCCGGGCCAAGCGCGCACCTCGGCAACAACTTCTCCCTACCATCACACCAACGCCCCACATACTTCTGCTCCAGGAGACTGCGCACCCAGCTACACATCTACACATTCAGTTACCACTAACACACCCAGGGCGTCCACACTTGTCCACCGCAGCCTCACCTACAAAACTCATCACATCACGTCTGAGACGCCCTGCGTGATCACTGAACTTATACATCACACACATTCACTTCCTTCTATATTTATAGCAAACATATACCACCCCCCGTCCCAGCCGATGGCCTCGCTAGAATCACTTCTGCGAGACCTACATCATCTAGCAGGGAAACATCCCCTACTCATCGGCGGGGACTTCAACAGTCAGCATACTGACTGGGGATACACAACCACGACACATCGAGGTCGCAGGCTCTGGCTGCTCCTGCAGAACCTCCAACTCACTGTGCACAACACGTTTCAGACGCCTAAGAGGATCAGCAACAGTGTCAGCATGGACACCAGTCCGGAACTGACGCTGAGCCGCTGTATCCGCGGCGTTACCTGGAACAGAACACAACATACACTGGGCAGTGATCATTACATTATACAAATCACTGTCCCGTACAAACCACCCCGTCACGCAAATACAACACACAAACTCATTAACTGGGATGCCTTTCGCGCTGTACGCACCGCCCTCCCAGACACTCCCATCGTGGACATCGACGCATGGGTGCAATCACTCAGGCATGACGTTCACCACAACACGCGACACATTGAAACTACATCCGAAACCCCTACACTCGACACACGCCTAGCCCACCTCTGGGAGGCTTATCACAGCCTCCTGGAACGCTGGAAAGGCAACAAACTTAACAGGACACTTAAAAAGCGGCTGGCCGCGCTGCAGACACAAATCCAACAACACTCCGAGGAGCTCTGCCGGTCCAACTGGGGACAGATATGTGACGGCATCGCAGGAAACCTGTCCAGCAAACGCGCATGGCAACTCCTCCGACATCTCATTGACCCCACACGCACCAAATCAGCAACAGAGCACCACGTTACACGCCTCACACACGAACACATTGACGATCCCGACACCATCCTAGACACACTCCAAACCATGTACACCTCTCCAGGCGCACCCACACCTCTACCCAACTACACAGGACAAGCAAATCCCACACTCGACACCGACATCACGGAGACGGAAGTCAGAGCGGCCCTCCTGATTCTCCGCGCCAACTCCGCACCTGGTGCAGACCAAATCACAATCCCCATGCTCCTTAATCTGGACGACCGATCGATCACCCAGATTACGAAATAATTCAACCAGTGCTGGAGGGAGGGTAGCCTCCCGCAGTCGTGGCGCCACGCGAAGGTAATATTCATACCCAAACCCAACAAACCACTTACCATTCAAAACCTTCGCCCGATTTCGCTAACCTCATGCCTCGGGAAGCTCCTCGAGCACGTTGTGTTAGCGAGACTCACAAGTCACATGGCCGACAACAATCTTTACCCGTATAGCATGGTGGGATTCCGCCCCCATCTAACCGCACAGGACGCCATGCTGCAACTCACACACGACCTTTTTGACCCGCTTCTTCCAGGTCACACCAAGGCAGTCTTAGCTTTGGATCTTTCCAAAGCTTTTGATCGCATTGAACATCAGACGATCATTACTGCCCTATCCCCATTGAATGTGGGTGTGCGCACGTATGCCTACATTCAAGCATTTCTCACTGACCGCACGGCTGGGATACACTTCGGCCCTTTGTCTTCCCCCTCCTACAGGCTTCAGAGTATCGGCGCCCCTCAAGGGTCCGTCCTTTCTCCCTTTCTCTTTAACATTACCCTCATCCCCCTCCCCCCAAAATTGGCAACTATTCCCCACCTGAAGCACACTCTTTATGCCGACGATATCACCCTGTGGACCACCCACGGCAGTGACGGCGACATAGAGAACACCTTACAGGAAGCAGCCACCCTCACCCAAAATTACGCTGTCTTTTTATTAGATGCGCTCATCTGCATTACCACGGTGGTAGGGTGTATTGGCCCAGAGCATTTGGCGGCTAGGAACAAACAGATGAAGCGCGCGGAAGACGTTGTGATGGCTCCGTCCACGAAACTAATTATTAAGGCGAAAGCCTTTAATGCCTCACACTGTCGTTAGCAGACGCTGTCGGCAGCCGTGTCGACAGACACGTCGGCAGAATTGCCCGCCTTTCGGTGTCACTGCTTAAAAAGAAACTGCGCCGAGGGTGGGAATCGAACCAGGGCATTTGGCATTTGAAGCGGAGACGCTACCACACCGCCACGAAGGCTGAAGGTTCGAGCATGAATAAAGGCGCTTCTAACGGATGCATGGGTTTCATAAATAAAATAAAAGGAATAAAGTGAAGGAAAGGAAAAATAAAAATATAAATGAAATAAAAATAAAAACAAGGAAGTAAGATATGAAAATAAGAGTAAAAACAATAAAAATAATAAAAAGAGCAAAATAAAAAACTTTGAAAAATAAAAAATAAATAAAAGCAAACGGGACGCCACGAAACGCTTTCGCCTTGCAGCACTTTAGAGAGCCAAAGTGCCCCCTGAATTTTTTGGTTTTGAGCTCATCGCGACAGCCTAAATTGGCGGCCGAATTGACGAAGGCATCTGAAAACGACCGGTTTTGTTGGAGAACGTCTGGTGGATTTCGCCGCCATTGTAACGCGGCCGCTACGACCACTAGAGCAGATAGAGAAGACGACTCTGGACGTCAGCGCTAGTTAAAAAAAAACGAAACAGATGGTCGAAGAAACCGATTCGTCTTCACTACGGCTCCTCTTTCTCTAGCTTGTTGCACTCTGTTTTTCAGCCCTTCATTGATGGCCTAGTTGAGGTGTCCACCGACAGGGAGGCAGTTTATACGATTTCCTTTTCCTCATAACCATTTTCATTTTTTCTTGACGCGTGCCACTTCTTCGTGTCTTCTTCCCCAAACCTTTCGATTCTCTTCTTCCTCCCTTTGTCTTCCCACCCCTCACACTTCTTCGCACGTGCGCTCCGATGTCTACACCACGAAGATCAGACGGCACAACTAAAAGGTTTCGAAAGACAAAATAATATTTGTGTACTGCAATTTTGATGCGGGATACAGAACCGACGTCGGCCGGTATTAATCTCTATCAGGGCACTTACATGGTAGCTTACCAATATCCCTGAAGAGAAAAGTATACAACAGCTGTATCCTACCGGTACTTAACTATGGGGCAGAAATGTGGAAGCTAACAAAGAGGGTTCAGCTTAAGTTAAAAACAACGCAGCGAGCTATGGAAAAGAAAATGATAGGTGTAACGTTAAGAGATCGTAAGACGGCGGAGTAGATGAGGAACAAACGCGGGTTAATGACATCTTAGTTGAAATCAAGAGGAAGAAATGGCTTGGGCAGGGCATGTAATGCAAAGACAAGATAACCGCTGGTTCTTAAGGGTAACGGAGTGGATTCCAAGAGAAAGCAAACGTAGCAGGGGACAGCAGAAAGTTAGGTGGGCGGATGAGATTAAGAAGTTTGCGGGGATACAGTGGCGGCAACTGACAAAGGACAGGGTTAATTGGAGAGACATGGAAGAGGCCTTTGCCCTGCAGTGGGTATAGTCAGGCTGATGATAATGATGATGATGATGATGATTGTGTGCCCTTTATTTGTTCGTCAACGAAAATCGACTGAAAGTTTTCGCTTGTGGTTTCTGCATTTTTGGTAGTGATTTTTCTGGAAGAGGGCTCCTCAATCTCGGCTGAAGTTTGTACTGATTGGACGATTGCAAGCACGTGGTTTTGTCACACCATCAGCAGCAGCAGCAGCAACATGGAGACGTTTTTTCTGCGCGGCAGCTATTTCCGATCCCCGAAATAGGAAAACGTCTTCAATGCACCAGTACCTCCCTCGAGCCTTTGGATCACTGTTCCTGTTGCGGTGTTAAACACAGACCCTAATGAGCCCGCGTAATTAGCTGCGGAAGAGGCATCGCAAGTGGAATACTTTTTCTTAACACTGGGAAAATGCATGCCAAAGAAGAACAGAAAACAGCGTTGCTTTTTGAATGGATGAAATGAAGCAATGCTTCCTTGTCTCTACATCTAGGTCACCTGCTAGCTATCAGAAACAACACTGAAAGATGTTTATCGCGGGAAAAGAAAAAATGAAAAGGAAATAAATGAAGTTTGGAGATATGGTAACAATGTTCATAAAATATCGCTGTACTGATATTTTACCCAACGCGTCATTGTCAACGCCAATCAGCTTAAAATTATTAAAAAGAAAAAACTACGTGCACAAGTGGTACACCTGATTCTTGGTATTAAAACACTTTAAAGCGATCAGTATTTAGGCTACTTGACTCTTCCCGGGAACAATAAACATGTTCATTGATTGACTGCCTGATTGTTTGATTGGCCTTTTGATTGTTCCATCGACTGGTCATTTATTGATTGATTGATTAATTGATATCGATCGATAGATTGATTCAAGTAGGGAAGAGTTGCTGCTTAACGTCTTGGCTAGTCCCACTCTGGATCACGTTGTTGTGAGAGCTCCCAATGATACAGACTTATGGCCCATAAATATTTCTACGTTTGCGCGTTCATTATCTCCTCGCATACAGTTCCGCCGCCCATTCTCCTTCACATGCGGCCATATGTCGCGCTATACTAAGCAAAACTATCAGGACTACATTAATTACAATAATTCACTCCTACATGTCCTAATCTTAAATTTTAATGGGGCTTCAGGCCCAGGAAACGGATAAAAGAGGACACTGCCAACTGTGCAGTCAGTGAGGCAAAAGCCTGCCTGCGCTGGAAAAAGGAGGGAAAACAAAGGATGGAGACTGAGAAGTGCAGGAATGAAGTTTTTCTCAAACCAATGACGGAAGCTTGGAAAGCCGATAGAACTCCCACAGAGGCATGCCGTGAGGAGGCATTTTTGAAAATTTATCAAGTTTACATTACCACGTCGAACATTCAACCTTAAATGACAACTGGGTCCGAAAGTGAGACGGAGGAGAATTGAACGTGACCGCGACCGCGGAAAAAGCGGCCTGGCAATACAGAGACGTCGGTGTGGTTGCCAGACCTCGTCTACTATGACGCTAACCTGTGTGACGTGAACCTACGTCATCGCTGTCTTCCACTGACAGCATCTTTTTCTTCATCGTTTAAAATGCCTCGAAGTATATCCCGATTAAAACTGCCCCGGTAGAATCAGAATTGGCCAGGGCATCCTGTTCACGTTGGGAAGAGACGGCACCTTTGAGACCCTGGCAGCGGTGCGTGCTGACGTCTCTGCAAAGAGTTTGCCCATCTTGGACGTGAACAAACGCGTGAATTAAATTTTTGTTAGCTGCAATAAAGATTCGCTGAACCGTCTCTTAGGCCTGCTGCATTGCTGTGAATCTTGCAAAACAATTTTCAAAAGTGTTCAGGGCGATTGCCGTGTATATAAAGGTTCAAGGCAGTGAAGGGACGGAAAGGAAGGGGGAAGGAAGGAGGGGGGGGTTGCGGGGGGGGGGGGAAGGGTTGGGCCAGGGAGCCACAGTTTTTTTTCTTTACAGTTACATCAGGAACGACAGGTTATCCGCGGCACGGCACTACGCGCTAGAAACCATGCTAATTTGAAATTTGACGTCCTCACACTCCATCGAGGTGGACTGCGTGTGGCTCCGAAACGTTGAAATGCAAGATTACGGGCGCATAATAAGCATTCACGGACACACCGAGGAGCTGCGACATGGCCTAAGCAAAGCACGTTGTGACAAGTATGAAAAAGCTCACCTCATGGTTAATGCTGTGCAAGGAGCGATTACGCAACAGCTGCTCAGCCAGTTTAATTTCGCTATACCGGGTGTCCCAGCTAAATGTAACCAAAATTTAAAAAAAGGCGAAGCGTCCTAGTCCAGTGAAACCAACTCAGGGTTGTTCATAGTCGCCTGGCCTAGTCTTGAGTATTTTTTCGCTCTTCAAAGTTAATTAATTAGTTTAGTTTAATTAGCCAACTTTACAATTATTGACTTCAGGAAGAAAGTGTCAATGCAAAAGTTTTAGATCACCTCGAAAAACCGCTAGTAGTGCTATTTCCGTCAAGTTACGATTTACGTAGCTTCATTTATTGGCCTTAAAAGAAAGTTGTCACGTGACCAGCTGCTCGCTCACTTCTCTGCCCCAATGTGCACCCAATGTGTCATCGAGGAGAGGACTTCAGAAAAAACGAATTTTATTCTTTAAGACGCGTCTTGGGACGTTGAAGTGGCAGAGTTGTCATGTGGAAGCTTTTTCTTATTGTGCGGATTATGGTTAAAGGCCGGTAAAAAAAACTACTTTACGTAAATATTACTTTGCTGCAAATCTCTCAGTAAGCTGTTTCCCAAAGCGATCTACAACTTTTCCATTGACACTTTGTTCCTCTAGTCAATAATTAAAAAGTTAGTTAATTAAGCTTGAGTAATTAGTCAACCTTGAAGAACGAAAAAAATACTGGAGACTAGGTCACGCGACTCTCTAAACAACCGTCATTTGGTTTCAGACGGCTAGGACACCCCGTGTTTTTTAGAAGCTTGATTACATTTAGCTGGGACACGTGGTATATTTAAAGTATAGAATATAAGCGGGACATGCCCCTAATCATATTTGTAGATCACTATTTTTAGTTCTCCACGCCTGCTCCTTCGTCAACCAGCACTCCACTCTCCAGCGCTGCTCCAAGCGCTCGGCGTCACTCCCGCATAGCGTCTGCTCGGTCGGCGCGTTTCGTGGCAGCCGTGGTCGCGACGCATAACTTTGCTCTCGCCACACCGCTCCACCTCCTTTCATAGTGACACCATCCGAGTGGTCCCCATGGCAACCAGCCTCCAGTTGCAAATTTCTTGGCTCTCGCCTTACCCTCCTCCATTCATGGTGAACTCCCTTCTCCCTCCTCTTCATGGTTACCGGGTTCTGGTTACTCCGACTTCTTCTACTACTGCTACGAAGCTAAAACTAGGGAAGGGACAATTTGTAGCTGTCGCGGTAAAAGCATTCCAGAAGCGGTGTTTAAGTAGTAGCTCCGAATGCTTGCCGCTGGCAGCTTTGAGAGACCGCATACACAGCGTCCTAAAAGAAAGCACTTTTTTATAAGCGCTGCGTCTTTCCCCTGGTCTCTCTCTGTCCGCTGTCATTTCCTACTCTTTGTCTGTGTTCCTCCCGTAGGGTAGCAGCAAAGGCAGGCGGCCTCTCAGCACCTCCCTCCATTGTTATCACTTTCCGTCACAAGAGTCTATTATCAATAAGCATTAGGGATAGAGAGAGCGTACGGATATAAAGGGAGCTTTGCGCAGGCGAGACCACGCACAAACGTCATGAACATCAGCAGATGAACTCGATGCCGTGGGAACCCAAGAAACAATAGGGAAAATTTGAAGCTCATCTGTTTGAATAAAATATCAAATTCTGATGAAAACGAGGCTTGTCTCCATGAAAATGGATCTGATAACAACAGGAAAATATAAAAAAATCTGAGATGCCAGTATTACGGCTACTATATGGTTTCTAAATTATTCAGCGTTAAGATATATAACTTTTTTTTTGCGTGGATTCCTCCCGTTAAGCCACACTATCAGTCACTTCCAAATTCTGATCAAGGGATCTTTTTTATACTTGACGCCCCGAGCAGCAATCAGGTAGGTGGAAAGGATTGTGTTATTTGAAATATATTTTTCTCTGTCCCACGTTCATATTTTCCTGCAGAACGAATCCGAAAATAATGACACGTAGTGGTGACTGCAGTCCGGCTAGCAGAAAAACAGCGAGAACAGCTTCCAAATGAAGCTGCTTATTTGGCTGACTTGCGCCCGCAAAGAACTGAATGAGTGAGTGAGTGGCGGCGTAGGAACAGGCGTGCTCGGCGGTCGTTGCCAGGAATCCCCGCCGCATAGCCAACTTTCGAGATAAAGCTTTAAAAGTCACTAAAACACGCTGGAACCACGTAGAATCGCCTCCGTCTAGATGCGATCAATCGAGATAAATCTGGTAGAGTCTTGCACCGCAAACAATGCGATAAAGCGGCATGCCTACAGCCTTTAAAAATGAACAAGCACACACTACAAAGACTCGCGGCGTTATGCTGGAAAAGTAGGACAGTGGATCTTTACCTTGAACACAAATTGAGGGAAGTTCATTTTAGTGTCCCTTTATTCCGGTAGAGGCTTCTGAAACGAATTCTGCTGGAGGATCCTCTGAAGCACACAAAATAAATGTACTATGATCAATATTAGTCTTTTGACGCTTCCCTATATACAATTCATTTTACTATTTTCCACTTGCCCGCGAGTCAGGAGCATCGCACCGCTTACGAATGCCCCAAGCCCCTATGCGCTACAAACAATGCCCCAATGAGCTACAAACGGCCGAACCATATTCAGACGCTGAACATAGATAATGAAGAGAACGCAGTCACTCGATTTTTTACGCACTTATCTAGTGCTGCTAACGTGCTTAATGATTCCTGCGTGTAACGTCATGCGGAACTAATAGACAGTTTTAGCTGAGCGTTTTCACGGCCAGCGGGGCGGAGGGGACGAGCGGACACACCAGCGGAGAGGCGCGCGAGAAGAGAGTTTTAGCCGGGCGGATCGCCCGTCCTCTCGAGCGGACTAGAGTCGCTTGCCCTGCTGCTCCACCTATCGGTCACAATTCGAGTTCAAGTGAAAAGAATATCAATTAAGCCTGGTAATAATGCGCCGAAACTGTTTAGTAAATGTATATCCTGTGTTTTTAGTTAATTATTTGGTAAGTGTTTCGTTCTAGATGCACAAAAGAGGCTGCCATCTTGAATACCCATACACGCCCGCGCGCTCTTACGCACGCTCGCGCGCTGCCTATCGCTCCGCTGGAGAGGACTTCCCAGAGGGCGCAAGCTTCGCTCCGTAAAAACGCTGGCCGGCCCAGAGACGTGCGCATGCGCAGTGGCGTCTGCGCTCGTCCGCTCCTCTCCGCTGGCCGCAAAAACGCTCAGCTAAAACTGTATATTAATTCTAAAGCTACGTACCGGTATAGCGCTAGGAAGTCGACGAATAACCTTCAGGTTATTCGAGCGTGATTCTGGCTGGTATATACCTCTCATGTGTTGCACTTTCATATTTTGCTTCAGCAGATGGTTTACGCTTCTCCTGAATACTTCAATTAACTTACGGCCGGGTATACCCATAGTGACATTGCGAGCTGTTTACGGCGCCTCTTCTTTTTCAACAACCTAGAATTGACCTTACCTAACCCAACCTAGCTTACGGCCACGCACGTTCACCATTTCCATGAAAAGCCGCTGTCAATAGCGGCGCCTGTGCCTACGAAACACGTTAGTGCGGGCCTTGACCCACACCTAATATATCGTGACTGCGCACTTTCACATAAGCACTGCAACTTTATTCGTCGTTTTTTACCGAGGTTCGCGCGTCGTGCTACCACGGGTTGCGGAAAGATAGAGCTGAGCAGTGTCGATTGGAAAACACGTTTTCGACAGCGTTCAAATCTTTCCCGATTGTCGACGCTAGAGTAATAAGGTTTTTTCTCGGCCAGTCACCTCTTAGTAAGCCTTGCACTGGACTGTTCTGCGAACAATTTATACTGGCGAAGTGATATTTTTTAACATTATTTCGTCACATGGCTACAGTTTGACCAAGCGCCTTTTTTAATTAATAAACATTCGGCCTTTCTTTTCTACTTTAGCGCTGTGCTTTACGCATCAAGTTTTTTGTGACGTGCAGCTACAAGCGCAGCGAACCTTTGTTTGTCCGTGCCTCATGTTGGGTAACTTTTTGTGTGCGGAAAATGTTGTAACTTCATTTTTTCTTCCGTCTTCCAGGACAAGGCTGTCTTGTACGTCCACTGGTACGTTGCCGTGGGGAGCGCGCTGTCTGTCAGACCTGCGCTCCACGAGCAGCTGCAAATATTAGATTTGGGTAATAAAATCAACTTCGATAGGCCGGAGGTATGCGCCACTATGCCGCCGGTGTTCATAAAGCGGCCACTGAAGCACGAACGGTGTCTCTGCCAACGCGGTCTATTACTGCGCTTGAGAAGTTCGCACTTATTGACGAGTAATAATGTTACGTGAGGGCGTAAACTACTGATAATAATGTTGGCACTCCAGATAAAAATTAGAATAATTGAAAAGACTTGCGGTATCTCAGGACGAGAATACAGTAAACGAGAAAACGTCAAAAATGTCTTCCCCTAAAAACAAGCACCAAGGACTGAGTGAGTGAGTGAGTGAGTGAGTGAGTGAGTGAGTGAGTGAGTGAGTGAGTGAGTGAGTGAGTGAGTGAGTGAGTGAGTGAGTGAGTGAGTGAGTGAGTGAGTGAGTGAGTGAGTGAGTGAGTGAGTGAGTGAGTGAGTGAGTGAGTGAGTGAGTGAGTGAGTGAGTGAGTGAGTGAGTGAGTGAGTGAGTGAGTGAGTGAGTGAGTGAGTGAGTGAGTGAGTGAGTGAGTGAGTGAGTGAGTGAGTGAGTGAGTGAGTGAGTGAGTGAGTGAGTGAGTGAGTGAGTGAGTGAGTGAGTGAGTGAGTGAGTGAGTGAGTGAGTGAGATTTCTACTACATAAAGCTGTAGAATGTTCGCCGAAGTACTAATGCATGCGCATTTTCTCATTTTACCTGAACAGATACCCTCCCTCCTCTTCAGAAACAGAACAAGGGACATCGCGCCCAGCAAGCATTTCCCTTAGCCCCTGATATCATCGCTTCAGAATGTTCGCCGCTAATGCAGCCATCGCATCATTGCTTTCGCGCAGCCTTCTTTCGTCTTGCAGGCCGGAGTGACAAAACAATTTCACAGCGAAATTCTCTGGCGATACATGGAGACAATGATGTACACAACAGTGTTTCCACCTTCACACTAGGCAGCATAAAATAACAAAATCTCCAGCCTTCGTTTTCCTAGAACTTACAAGGTCTGTTCTGAAAGTAGTAGGACTGGTTTTTTTTCTGGGCGAACGCGCGGACGAGAGGTGGTCTGCGCGTGCAGGATCGTTGAAGGGGGATATTGGGAATGCTGGGGAAAATCAGCAGTCGGCTCTCTGCCGTTGAAGAGAGGAGGTCGCCTATACTGTGAACCCCTGTCGAAACGTCTCGTCACACAGAATCATCGAGCGTTTACTGGATCAGCGATACGCGATCAAATTTTGAGTAAATCTTGGTAAAACGGGCAAAGAGACTCACAACTTGATTAAGAAGGCCTACGGTGACGCTTCCATGGGTAGATCAGGTGTTTTTTGAGTGGCAGAAGCTGTTCCGAGAAGGTAAGGAAAGAGTGAAGGAAGACGACCGCTCCAGACGCCCTTCGACCAGCAAGACTAACGAAAATATGTAGCGAGTGAAACATTTACTTAACAGTGATCGTAGAATGAGTATCAGAATGATTGTTGATGACTTGAGCATTCCTCAAACCCAAGTTTTTGAGATCATGACAGAAAACTTATCCATGAGGAAAGCGTGCACGAAGTTGGTGCCGGGTGTGTTGTCAGAGGAGGAAAAGGCCAACCGGTAGGATCTTCTTCATCATGTGAATGAGGACCCCGATTTTTGGCCCAGTACAAGGCGGCAACGCTGACTCAGCCCCCCCTACAGCCTCGACTTGGCCCCGCCAGACTTTTTTCTATTCCCGAGAATAAAATCGACGCTAAGGGGGAACATCACGGATCGGTAGAGGTGATTCAAGAGGCCGTGACGAGGGAGCTTAACAGCATTCCGGTACAGGCGTTCCTGGAGGCGTACGATAACTGTAAATCTCATTGGCAGCAGCGTGTAGGTGCGGAAAGGTGCTACCTTGAAAAATTGTAATCGTTTGTACAATTCTCTTGAATAAATTTTGTTTAAAAAAATGCATCCTACTACTTTCAGAACAGACCATGTGTGTTACAAAAGAACGAAATTAGTGCATAGACAGAGAGAGAGGTGAGATTATCTCGAAGGAGAGAGAGGTTAACCCGAGCTATAATTTTGTGCTCTATTACTTTGCATGTATAGCGACAAAAGCTGAAGAAAGAGGTTTAAGGTGTGTGGTGACGAGGACAGAATGGAGCTGCAGTGCATTCAAACGCATACGAAGTGTAAATGCATGCAGTACATAAAATACACACACATTATATATAAAAATACATGCATAAATACAAAAAGCGCGGGAATTTCCTTCCCTCGAAGGGAAGGGAGCGCCTAAACTCATTGGAGAGCTTTTGGAGCCTCAGGATTTATTCAAGGGACCAAAATGGGGTCAGCGAAACCACTTAGTACCCCCTCACGAAGTGGCTTTTTCTCACTCTCTGCTTTAGTCGATGACAGCGCATGGAAGTCTCCCGCATGTCGCTGTCCTACTCTTAATGCTTATCATATCTTTCACAACCTAACCGTGACAGAAGGGCACAGATTTTTTCTCGTGACAAAGAACGCAAGCTGGAACCAGCACCATGTCTTCGTAAAGCTACTCGCTCCCATTTTCGGCACCATGCCAAGATCTAACATCGCGTGAAACAATTCCAGCGGACAAGTGCGAGCGCATTCTCGGCCAGCTCCGAGACCTTTGCACCAGCAGGCGGCGGCACCACTGTCCGGTGATATAGGAGCGTGTCCATTCTGGCAACGGCCTTCGTTACGGCTCCAGAGATGGGACGTCTGCAGTCGTCAAGCCTGCAGCGGAGCGGCAGATTGCCTTCCTTTCCGAAGCGATCGTTAGCGAAGCAGGGGGCCCGTCTCCACATGTCGGTGATGTCTGCGGAGAGAGGGTTAGGAAGGAGGGGAAGAATGCCTCATCGGGTGTCTTCGCCGATCAAGCTTAGCGAGCCGCAAATCGCCACTCATTGTGTAACACCTCGTGAGGATGCGGAGAAAGATGTTTCCTCTTGACGCCTGCTAACAAGCATCACCCTCAATCGATGACACCATCTCTTAACTACCGCTGTCAGACTCAGTGGTTTCAGCTAGTTTTTGTTTCATAACAGAAACTGTGGCCAAGTGTCGTGGAGGAATAAGGACACATATTCCAGCTAAGTTAAGCACAACGCAGCGAGCTATGGAAGCTATGAGAGATCGGAAACGGGCGGAGTGGGTGAGAGAACAAACGCGCGTTAATGATATCCTAGTTGAAATCAAGAGGAAGAAGTGGGCTTGGGCAGGGCATGTTATTCGAAGGAAAGATAACCGCTGGTCTTTATTAAGGGTAACGGAGTGGATTCCAAGAGAAGACAAACGTAGTAGGGTGCGGCAGAATGTTAGGTGGGCGGATGAGATTAAGAAGTTTGCGGGAATATGGTGGCCGCGGCTGGCGAAGGACAGGGTTAATTGGAGAGACATGGGAGAGGCCTTTGCCCTGTAGTGGGCGTAGTCAGGCTGATGATGATGATGATGCCAGCTCAGGCCTAAGCCTGAACTTTGTTTTTTTTGTTTTTGCTTTAGTACAACATCCATGAGCGCCCGCCGCTGTCTGTTCAAATGAATATCAGGAAAGCCCCCAATACACCTGCACTATAACTAGTAATTCTCCTCTCGAAGAATCATTCTTTCTCTTTCAGGGCCGGTTATAAGCGACAGTGTGAAAGTATGTTCACATTTTTTCTCAGGGTTGAATAAAACTGCTGCTCTATTTTTATTGTAATTCAAAAAGTACTACTGTGAGTTTAGATTTCAGAAAAGCATTCTGAGTTAGCTTCAGCTAGAGCAATATGCTCTATGAAAGTCGAAAATGGGTACGTCGAGAACTGATGGCTAACTCAGAGCCCTAGGACGGGTTTTTATTTTACCATGAGCGAAATAAAAGATATGTGCCTGTGCAAGGATGTAGGCATAAAAGGAACGAAAATTTTGAGTTTCACTGGGATGCAGAGCAGCACCGCGCTAAGACATTATTTGCATCGAATGCGTTGAATACAAAACACATACCTTCCTCATACCTTCAAAACAGGTGCCAGTGTGTCAGCCATAACAATCACAATTCCGACATAAGAACCATCACTTCCGGCGTACCGCAAGGGAGTATTCTTGGACCTCTGCTATTTGTTGTTTACATTAACGACATTTTTTCTCTTCTAAACACAGCTACATGGTTGGCTACGCGGATGATACTGCTATGTTTTTCAGAGGGGCAAATACTGATGATCTAGTATGCTCGGCAAATCACGCTTTATCATTAGTTAGAGACTGGTCGCTAAGAAATTACCTGCGGTTGAATACCAAAAAAACTCAAGCTATTCTTTTCCGTACTAAGAACACAAAGGTAAACATCAAAGGCAAAATTATTTTAGACTGCGAAGAGGTAAGCATTGTTAATGAAATTAAGACTCTTGGCGTAGCATTATCGGAAACTCTAACTTGGAACAAGCATGTTGATGCGCTTTGCAACAAACTTAATAAGGTTTGCGGGATACTAAATAGACACCGCAACTTCTTGCCAACAGCAGTTAAACGCTTAATTTATAACGCACTATTTTTGTCGACACTTAACTGGTCAACTACAGTCTGGTCAACTACATCAAAAGAAAACATACAGAAACTTAAAATCTGCCTGAAACGTGCCTTGCGTGCTATTGCTAATGTCCCTTATCATGCACACTCTTCCGATTACTTCTTGCGCTATAAGCTTCTTCCCACGGAATGCATTTATCCTTACCGTCTAGCTTGTACATATCGCTCATCCGTATCGGCGTGCAATCACAGCATCCTGAATTTATTAAACCTTCGCCCCCGCACTTACTTCTACAATACACGTCATGATACATCTACAATACACGTATATACTGCCTCCCCGAACATCACGCTGTCACTGGGCACGGCGGCACTACCGGCATGCGGTAAAATAATCATTTTGCCTTCATTGTGCAGATGGTCATCGGAGCGCTGCCTCCGACCAGCGCCAGCATCAGCCACTTGCCCGAGGAAAATGCCTTCGATCGCGGAATCACCAGCGCCAAGTTCCACGTGCGAAACGCGCTGACACCGCATCTGGATGTTAACTGGCTACACCGATCGTCACCGGGCACATGCGCGGACCACTGCACGCACGGATCGCTACCAGCGCCACCGCAGATCAACAGTATATACTGCCTCCCCGAACATCACGCTGTCACTGGGCACGGCGGCACTACCGGCATGCCGTGGAGTAATCATTTTGCCTTCATTGTGCAGGTAAGAAAAGAATTTGGAAATTGTTACCGTTCAGATGACCGCTTTCTACTAGTGCTGCCGTGCCCGCAGCTTCAGAGTATAGTGCATGATACTGCAGTGTTTCTTGGAAAATTGTTGCTTTTAGGAGGTGATGTGGAAACTAACCCTGGCCCTGAACTTGCGCAGATTGCAAAACAACTAAAGGACATTGCTTGCGACATAAAAGACATAAAAGAAAAACGTCTCACAGAAATAGATAAGAAACTGGATGCATTGTCAGTGTTAGAAACCAAGATTACGACTTGCCAGAATGAAGTTTCCCGCATGACTAAAATTATTGATACACTAGAAAGACGGATTGACGATTTGGAAAACCGGAGCAGAAGATCGAATCTAATAGTGTATGGCTTAGAAGAGGAGGATGAAGAGAACAGCGAAAATTATTCAAGCTACTCTGGGGCTTGACCAGGTCGCCATCGAACGAATTCATAGATTAGGACGACCAGAAAGCAACAAGATCCGCCCTGTTATGTTTAAACTATTAGATTCGAGACAGAAGACAGCTATATTGAAGAACGGTCGGAAGCTAAAGGACACAAGATTCTGTATTGGCGAAGATTTTTCCCCCAGAATTCGTGAAATCAGGAAAAATCTTGGGCGAGCGCGAAAGAAGAACGCGAAAGAAAAGAAAAGGTGTCCTTGGCCTTCGACAAGTTATTCATCAACGGCCGTGCATATGTCTGGGACTATGAGAAGAATAATCGAGTACCTCTGAAGGAACATGATGGGAAGACCAAACAACCACCTCTGGAAAAAAACTCTACCGATCTAAGCCCACCAATGACTCGACGGGGAGCACGGTCAAAGAATTGACGGTTATCAACATCATTGCGAGAAGCGTTATAAATAAAGTCGAATCCCTAGAGACTGTTCTGCTTGAGCACGAACCAGATATAGTTGCGATTACTGAAACCTGGCTCTCCCAAGATGTCAGCGACGATGAAATTGTTCCACCGAACTACGAACTTGTCAGAAAGGATCGCGCCTCCCGCGGTGGTGGCGTGGCACTTATGATACAAAAGCGCATCCCATTTGTCATGCTTCCTGAAGTAACCGGCGCTGAAGCTGTTTTCTGCAAAGTTATTTGCAACAACACCAACATTATAATTGGCAGCTTCTACAGAAGCCCTTCTTCTGGACACGAATGCATATCGGTAATTCAAGATTTCCTCCAGCAATACTGTTGCAACTCGCGAATCATTTTAATGGGCGATTTTAACCTACCAGATGTCGACTGGACTACCACATCACACTTCAATTATCTCCGACGCTGTAATTAATTTGATGATAAACTTTAACCTCCATCAAATAGTTCTCGATCCTACACGCGTACAAGGCTCAACAAAACACATTCTTGATTTGATTTTAATCAGCGAACATTTCCCCGTCCATCGTGTTGCAACCCACGTCATCGAAGGCATCTCAGACCATAAAATCCCAGTTTGTGAATTACCGCTACAATGCACCATGACATGCCACTGTCCAACTACCACCATAAAAAACTTTGCAAAGGCAGACGACGCAGCTATCCTAACTTATCTCGCCTATGAATTCGACAGCTTTGCCGAGAGCGCATCAGATAGATCTACAAACATAGACGCTACATGGCTTATCTTTAAACGCGCTGTACAGTACTGTATGACTAACTTTGTCCCGCTCAAGATCAAACGCATCGCTAAAAATAACCCTTGGATCACTAGAGACTTCATTCACGCGCAGCGTCATGTAAAGAGGTTACGCAAAGCTATCAAGACCAAAGGTGGTAGTCATTTGAGGAAATCTAAATTAAGCAGTGCCGTTGAAAAGCTCAAACAGGTCACGAAACAAGCGATAGACTACTACTTCAATGTAACTTTCCCAAGTTTTTTGAGAAATAATCCACACAGGTTTTGGAGCCATTTTCGTGGCCGTAAAACGGTGCAGTCCGGTCTCTCTTTAGAAAATAAGGCCAATACTGCTAATATGTACAACGATTTCTTCTTTTCAGTTTTTACTAAAGATAACGGCATCATCCCCGACTCCTGCAATTTGCCCCTGCTAAATATTGAACCTCTCAGAATTACCGATGACGGGATTTTCAATCTTCTGCTGAACCTAGATCCAAAAAAAATCAACAGGTCCGGATGATATTCCAAATGAGTTTTTAAAAAGATATGCCGAATGGTGTAGCAAGTACCTTGGTATTATTTTTCGCAAGTCTATTTCATCATCAAGGCTGCCCAGAGACTGGAAAATGGCAAAGATCATACCTATTCATAAATCAGGGGACACAACCTCACCCTCAAACTATAGGCCAATCTCTCTTACAAGTACATCATGTAAAATTTTGGAACACATAATTTCGAAGCACATAACCTCATTCCTGGAGCGGAATAGTATATTGACACCCCATCAGCATGGATTCCGACGCGGGTTATCAACCGTTACTCAACTAACAGAGGTTGTACACGATCTAGCACCTAATATTAATAACTGTAGCCAGACAGACATAATATTGCTCGATTTTTCAAAGGCATTCGACTCTGTATCACACAATAAGTTGCTAGGAAAACTAAAAACTGTTATCGGGGAAGGCGACTTACTATATTGGTTAGAAGATTTTTTGTCAAATCGGTCTCAGTTTCTGGTTTTTGAGTATGTTTCATCCAAAACTGTTCCAGTAACGTCGGGCGTTCCTCAGGGATCAGTCCTTGGTCCATTGTTATTTCTGCTCTTCATCAATGACATAACTAATGACATTGATTGCGACATTAAGCTCTTCGCAGATGACTGCATTCTTTACAAAACTATTAACAACCGCGAAGACCATCTGTCGTTAAACAGTCCTCTAAAAAAAAATAACAGAATGGTGTAACACGTGTCAAATGACAATAAACACTAAAAAATCCGTTTGTATGACAGTAACAAGAAAAAAATTCCCGTTTTGCTTTTCTTACTCTGTAAACGGCGTTCCATTAGCGAAAACTAAACACCATAAATATCTAGGTATTACGCTGTCTTCTGACCCGAGGTGGGACTCTCACATTGCTAACATCAGGTCTACTGCTTTACGGAAACTTCTCTTTATCAGGAGGCGCTTGCGGTCCGCACCAGTATCTTCTAAACTCCTGGCCTACAAAACCCTTGTAAGGCCAGTCTTAGAATACGCGAACACAGTCTGGTTCCCCCAATCAATAACTAACATCACAAAACTTGAGGCTATACAACGCAAAGCCCTACGAATAATTCACAATAAATACAAGCGCACAGATTCCCCAACATTGCTTGCAGCTTCATCCGGTCTCCAAACACTATCCGCAAGAGCAAAACAAGCGCGTTTAAAATTTTTGTTTCAATTATTACACGAGCAGTACAGGATAGATGTGGAAAAATACGTGACGCACTCACAATCGCCACCTTCACGGCACAAACATACGAACACAATACCCGAGTATGTGTGCCATAATGACACGTTTAAGCATTCCTTTTTCCCTCTCTCCATTAGTGAATGGAATCGCTTGGATCGTAACATCACCTGCACTCAATCCTTATCATCATTCGTGTCACAGATAGAGCATTTGTCGTAATGCACAGTGGCGATGCAGCAACCGTGACCGCAAATCTAGGCAAGAAGACAACCCATTCTAACTTGTCATGTATGCGATTTTGAGTGCATTCTGAAATTGTGCCTACCATTGTCGAAGATCTGTATATCCTTTTGCTATGGCCAATTCACTTTTCCCTACCTTTGCTTTTATGCCTTTGAATAATATGTTTATATTTGTTTTTTGCACTGTACTAATTGCCCCTGCTATGGTCTTGCAATAAGACCAGCAGTATTGTAAATAAATAAATAAATAAATAATGACGCATGGGTGGTGTCTCACTGTCGTACAGAGTACGGTCGCCAGTCCATTTCGTATCATGCTGCTATTCTTCTAAAAAGCCTTGCGCTCATCGATACCTTCTCAGAAAAATTGTCATTACGAGCGCTACATGCACATTTCCTTGCAGCCAACATCACACGATTCTCTTGTATGCTTGCGTTTTGTGTTTTTCTTTGTGCCTTTTATTTTTTCTTGGTGCTTTTTATGCTGTAAAATGTCTTCTAATTTCTGCTACCACTAAAGGTAACGTCTTTCCAGAATTTTAAAAATTTTAAAATTATTAAACTGAACGTGTTTTAATCTGAGTGTGTTTGAAATTTTTATGTTTAAAACCTGTGTGTGTGTGTCTCGAATGTATTTCAAACTGCATGTGCTTTCATTTGGAGTGTTTTTGTTCTGTAGGGCGCAAATTTTAGGTCTGTGAGATGAAGTGTGAAATGGAATCCTGTATAATGTGTACGAGCACTACTGCCGAACTGTACATAAACGGGGCCGGGCTCTGTCAAGCCGCAGTTATGCGGCTCTTACCCGTCACCCCCTTTTCTCCCTGAGAGAGAAAATAAAGACGATGTGATTTCATTTGATAAGCGTCTTCAGAAAGAATCTAGCTAGAACGACCATAGTAGATCAAATGCGTTCTTCTTTGTTATGTAAAAATCCGAAAACATGCTTACAATGCACAGATGCTGATGGAGCATACATGCCGTCTACTCGGTTTGGCAAGCTCGTTCGTTGGCTGTGCCGTCGTTAGGTAGGAATGACTACGTAAAGTTCTGGTGGCTGGTCTGTGACTGCCGGATCAGATTCCCGAAAGACACCAGAAATTTCGAACGCTACGAGTAGGCGGACTGACGTGGCAACTGCCATGTAGCAGTTTTTTATGTCTCGAAGAACTGCACCTGCCCCAAGTGCAGCTCATTTATTGCAGGAAGTAGAGCGCAGTTCTCTGTTGCAGTGAAATCATATCTACTAAAGAAAAATCTCAAGAGATGTTGTCTGCGTACAGCCTTTTCAGGGGTATTTTGCACATGCTCATTATATCTCAGCCTAACCAGGGAATACGTAAGTGGCTTCAGAATGCCTAGCAGAGCTTCATTTTTATTTATTTCAGGCATTTCATATAGAGAAATGCTGAGTCCTCTCATAGGGTTTGTTAATATCTTCATATCTTACCCCGCACTAGTTTCGGCAGTGATGAGTAACATTGAAACCTAAAGCCAAAATATCGTGCTTTAAAACGTTCAATCACTTCTGTTTTTCCTGGCCACCAGTAGCCGAGTGAATAATGGCGGTACACACGTGATGTACAGGCTGTGTTAAGGGTACAACCGAGGAAACATTTCCTTCCTGGAGCGTTTATTCGACAAAGAACTGCGTGTTTCTCACCACACAAATTTCTCTCATGTTTGTGAAAAAAGTTTTGTTAATGTTGGTCATAAAGTGGTCATGTACGTTCATCATCTCATTTTTACATGCAATAAAATTTAGTCACCATGCAAGAACAGGACAGTGAAGTGAAATTCATGAATTTTGCAATGAAAAAATTACAAAAGTTGAGGAGCTCAATATTTACTGCCAAGCAGCTGCTCCCAAATTCCAAAAAAAAAACTATAAAGTTCAAAGTTAGCCATTATTCTTAGTTAAAAACTAAAACATGGCCTTCCGATTGAAAAAAAATGAACAAAGAAATACTGATTCGGGATTGCATGCCGTTTATTAGCTGATAAATATTCGTGTGTTTTTGAAGACAATGTCAAATTATGAATCTTGGCTGCTTGATAGTAAAATTGCAATATAGAACCTTTCTCTTCCTTTTTAGTGCAGTTCGGAAAATGGCGTCTATTAGAGATTTTTTCTAAACACAAGCGAATTCTTAACTCGTAAGCCGGAAAAGACTTTAAAAAAGACATACAAATGAAGTTTACTGTTTATTTATTTATTTATATTTATACAGAATACACCTAAAGGCCCTCGAGAGGGTATTACATAGGGGGGGGGGGGCACAGGCAATTGACCAGAATAAAACAAAACCACAAATATAAAACAAACAACAAAAGCACAAATAAGACACTTTGGATGACATAAGTAAGCAAAAGAATCAATCAAAAGCACAAATAAGACACTTTGCATGACATAAGTAAGCAACAGAATCAAAAGAACGGCAGCGCGGCAAAGAACGAAGATTACTGCAGTATTAAAATTATACAAACAGAACACTAATACAATGAATCTTTTTAGTAACAAACCCTGCAAAAAAGGAAGCCATGCACAAATAGTTTAGTTTATGGGGTTTAACGTCCCAAAGCGACTGAGGCTATGAGAGACGCCGTAGTGAAGGGCTCCGGAAATTTCGACCACCTGGGGTTCTTTAACGTGCACTGACATCGCACAGTACACGGGCCTCTAGAATTTCTCCTCCAAAGAAATTCCAGCCGCCGCGGCCGGGATCGAACCCGCGTCTTTCGGGTCAGCAGCCGAGCACCATAGCCACTAAGCCACCGCGGCGGCATCCATGCACAAATAAAATAATAATGTATGCGAAGAGTTAAGCAGTAGTTATTGAAGATATAAGTTTAAAATATTTATCCGGATCAGTGGTGGTTGCGATATGGGAAGGCAGAGTGTTCCAGTCAGATATTGTGCGTGGTAAGAATGAATGCGCATACATAAATGTTCTGCACGTGAAACGTCTAACTTTAAAGGGATGATCGCGGCGGTCAAAAATCGAAGGAGGCAAAGAAAAAAAGTCGTTATGAAGTGATGGATGATGATAAAGTTTATGAAAAAGTGATAGTCGTGCAATTTTACGGCGGAGACATAAATCCTGGAGACCTGCGCGTTTCTTTAAGGCTGTGATGCTGGTGTTACGTGAATAATCGGAGTAAATAAAACGAACGGCGCGGTTCTGCAATGATTCAATGTTATTTATTAGGTAAGATTGGTAAGGGTCCCAAATAGCCGAGGCATATTCAATTTTAGGTCGAATTAGAGTGGTATAGGCATGAGCACGGAGGTGAGGAGGAGCATGCTTTAGGTTATGTTTTAAGAGACCTAATGACCGATTAGCAGATGCAAGCATAAGGTTAATATGGTGGTTCCATGCTAAGTCTGAATGAAGGTGAAGTCCTAAGTACTTATACGTGGTGACTAGCTCGAGTGAGCTATTATTTAAGGAGTATGCTGTTTGAATTCGAGACATTCGGTTAGTAAAAGACATCAATTTAGTTTTTGAATGATTAAGTTGCATAAGCCAGGTTGAGCACCATGCTGTTACTGAATCCAGGTCAGATTGAAGGGATTGGCAATCTGTGTTTGAATAAATTTTGCGATAAATTACACAATCATCAGCACAAAGTCTGATATGGGAAGAAATGCCTTGTTGTATGCCTTGTTTTCGTTTCACGTAATATTTTTTCACCTCTCGACCTCTAATTAAGCATTGCAGATACAATTTACCTCGCCTCTTGCTGTAAGAACTCGGCCAAGACCGGTGATCAGGAACGTCTCTCACCATGAACAACTAAGATCTCTCAAACGGTCCGCGCACTCGAATTCACTTTTGGCCCCTATAAATGCACTCGGCTTTAATGGCTCACTTTTAGAATGAAATTTTTCTCTGGGAGTGGAAGCTCCGCCAGGCGCTTCACAAATGCGCGCGAGTCGAGATGGCCTCAGAAATTGGAAACGACGCTTAAGGCACGACCGCCCACTGTGTCTCCGCCTTAGTGCAGCGAGCAATTCTGTGCACCGCTACTGAGGCAATCAGTAGTGCCCAGAAAACGGCGCTCTCTTTCCGGCAGTAAGAAAAGGAGAAAGATACTATCCATCAGGTCGTGTTACTTCGTAGCCATAGAGTTTCTTACTATTACCCAGAGGGAAAGCTGCGGAGCTGCACTTCAGCCACCATGGACGCTCAAAGCATCATGGGCCGGTGAGCTACTTGGTATGAGACAGTCGTAGTTTTTCGGGAACACGGAGTGTCATTACTAAGGCGTTTCATGTGGAAAACGGTGTTCGTGTGTGCGCAGATGACTTTCGCGCGAACGCAGTGTGCAAAAGCCATAGTAGTGAAAACGCATTGACACACGACGCCAATAAAAGGTTTCACTTTTCCGAAATGCCATTAAAAAACCTCTTAAATTATCTAAACAAAACCATTTTTAACATTTTTTTTATAAAACATATTCACTTTTGAAAATGCGCCTGTTAATTACGAAATGTTAGTTTTTGTAGTGTTCATTACTTTGCCAATAGGAAAGCTAGCCATCTGTTATTTTGGGCAAACTTTGCATTTACATGCTTTTCTGCCCGTTTGTTGCAATTTACAGACAGGATATTGAATGTTAGTACATTCTTAGTTATCGAACAGCTTGATTTTTTGATTATTTTTTGCCCAAAAGTTGTAGTTCTGCAGTCGATAGCTCACCGCCCCATGATGCTTTGAGCGCCCATGGTGGCTGAAGTGGTCTCGAGGGGCCTCCATGCCAACTATGCCAACTCCCATAGACGGGTTGTCAGCTTTCCCTCTAGGTAATAGTAAGAAACTCTACGTTCGTAGCAGAGTCCCTTTCACCACTAAGTCGGCTGCTTCCAGTCTTCCTTCTTCCCCTTTCCATCCCCTCTCCTGCTTCCACCTGTAACTCCTGGTTGACAACGGGTGACGCGGAGATAGGGATACCTTTATTTTATTTGCGTACTGCTGCAGACCTGGAATATTGAGTCCATGCATTTTGAGAGAACAAATTAAACATTCGACACAGGCGTAATTAAAATTCATGTTGTATACAAAAAGATATCAATCTATCCTAATAATCAAACCCGGACAATTTTAGGGTACGTAGTCACCAGTTTGTCCGCAAGATTGCAGGGCAGGTGAAAACATTCTCAAACAAACAGAACACCGGTATTCAAAAAAGGTTACTGTATTCCCAATTGTCTCACGGGTACGGATTTTCCAGGTAGGATATTCAGTCTTCAGTGTTTATGGAAAAATACGAAGGTTTATTATCATTCCTACAGACAAAGTAGCGTAAGATATAGACGGCAAATTTCCTTATTTAAAGAATTATTTAAAATATTTTCCAGCAGCAATGCTAATTAGTCGATATTGTAGCCTATAGTACGTAGAATATATTTACATAGTGTATAATATACTAGATATCTCTAGCCAAGTCTGTGATCCTTTGGCGCGTAAGACAAGCTGTTGCGGTCACGGCTCGGTCACCAGCAGCTCATCAACCAGGCTCACAACTCATTCAAAGCGCCAGAAGTCTAGCATTTTCTTTGTGCGATACAACGATGGCGTTCACATCGGCAGTCAGAGGCATCATCAGATGATGGCAGAGAGAACACAATTCTCGGACATCCCTAAGATTCCTCCTTACCCACTCGGGCCCTTAAATATACGGGCAGCGTCTCAAGTGCGGCACGAAACTAAGCAAACTTACTACGTGAGACGAGAATAGGGCCGGAACTGTGGCGTGCAAATTTCAGCAGCGATTTATAGCGGGCCAAAATTGTATCCGAGGCTGGGCAGCCATTACTCGGGGGCGGAGGCGTCGCGAGGAGGGTTGGCGCATCAGTTACTGAGAAGCTCTAGTCCAGATAATGGTCGCTCTCCTGTGAAGCATGGGAAGATCACGTGATCTTGCCGTGTGGCTGAAACGTGCCTAGTATCTCTGCTCTACAGGATTCTAACTCTAGATTCGTAGGGGCAAAATTGAAAGAAAAAATACACTAAGTGTATTTCTCGTACAGTGAAATGACTTTAGAAGTTTAAGGGGTCTATAGGTGTCAGATCTATATATGCGACTTATACTAAAAGTCCTGACAGCATTTAAATACTTGTCCATGTCATTATGTCATCTCGGTGCCTGATAGACTTCTTGGGGGGCGGGGGGAGGGGGGCAAACGCGGTCGCCGCATAATACGCCTTTATCATCTGACGCTAAAAATTAACAAGTTTTAGCATTTTCTGAATGGATATGCACTCATGTTGACGCGCACTGGGGGGGGGGGGGGGGGGGGGTTAAACTAGTACGCTAGTGAATAAGACCCGGCAGTTGGGGGTCTATGCATGTCTGATTATGAATGACATCGTAAATGCACTGATAACGTTAAAGTAATGATGCGGTCAACGAAGAAATCATAAATGTTATGTCGAGCTCCAAATAAGAGGTTCCATCCGCTCAGAGGAGTCTTGCGTGCATACGTAAACTTTGCTTAAATAGCTACATTATGTTTAAACAATGCTAAATTTGTTCGCATAATAGGACTGGGCTTTTTAAAAAAATTAGCACCAAAACAGGACCTCAAAGAGAATCACCATGTTTTTTTATCATTATCATTGAATACGAGCAGTTCCGATTTGGCAATGAGCAAGCGGAGAAGATACGTGTCCAAGTAACTTTATTAGAGATAACAGCATGCGGAGTGTTGTGCAACAAAGTTCATTGCGTCTCGGAGCTGTGTTTCTGGAGTTTGACGTCAGCACTACATACAGCGAAGAGAACCAATTGAGTGATAGCAACAGAAGAGATGGCAGCAGTGATGTTCGCGAATACGTGCAAACCAAGCGTGGCGCGCGGTTTTGTAATATTCCCTGCATCCATTTGTTTGAGGAAAGTAACCATTCGCTTATTGCACTGCGGAGTGAATTTCTTCAAAAAATTTCACCCTGAGCCGAACAGAAGTGTTAATAAAGAAGAAGTGGCTAAATAATTATTTACACTCATGAAAACTGCTGCACAGGGATTGATGTAAGGCCCTTCGTTTCTGGCTTACATGGGTTGAATCCAATTCCGACTTTGTGAACTTTATATCTGTTTAACCACTACTGTAGAGCAGTGATGCCGATGCTAAAGGGTTCCGCTGCTGAACAATAGGCGAAGCGCTGGGATCGAGGCCAAGAAGAGCCAGCCGCAATTTGATTAGGGCGAAATTCAAAAAATTCTTCTTGCTGCAAGATGTTAGGGTACATTGAAAGACCGAAATTGGCCCTAATGATAATATGCACCCCCCCAATGGGGGGTCACTAATAACCCATATCTGGTTCAGAGAGGTTGAACTGTGTATTTAATATTGCGCCATAATAATTCTTACTTATCTTCCGCTTATGCTTTGAAAATTTTGGATTGATAGCGAAGAACATAATGCGGTAAAATAATTTTTGTCTCCTAATCACCCTCGTTTGCACGGAAAGTCTTACGATATGAACTGTTTTTTTTTCTGGAACATTTCGGATTTAGAAAGCGTGATTTGGTTTGGTTTGCTTTGGTTTATGGGGTTTGACGTCCCAAAGCTGCTAAGGCTATGAGAGACGCCGTAGTGGAGGGCTCCGGAAATTTCAACCACCTGGGGTTCTTTAACGAGCACTGACATTGCACAGTACACGGGCCTCTAGAATTTCTCCTCCAAAGAAATTCAACCGTCGCGGCCGGGATCGAACCCGCGTCTTTCGGGTCAGCAGCCGAGCACCATAACCACTGAGCCACCGCGGCGGCGCTTCAGCATTGTGGAAAAAACTTGGCTGTGGTTTAGCTCAGGTGAAACCTGGAGGATTGCGAAAGCAACATGTGCGCGTAGCCATATATTGTTGCGTGAGCTACATTGGCCACAGTCTCGCCGTTTCGCGTGCTCTTGCACGACCATACTGCGCATGCGCGAGAAGCACTACGCACAGCTGGCGTGCCGGCGGCCCTGGCATGCTAGATGTGCGCCGCTACTGCGCATCGAAGAAGAGAGGGAGAGGGAGGCGATGCATAGCGCGTGGCAGCGGCGGCGGCCCCGGCACGCTAGCTATGCGCCACTACTGCGCATGCACAACTGGCGAGCGCGGCGGCGGCACCTCTGAGTCACCCGTGCAGCCACTGCAGCGGCGCGCCAGCTGTGCGCCGTGTGACGTCACTGCTCCTCGCGCGTGCGCAGTATGGCTTTTCCTGAGCTCCGCGAAATGGCTCGGCGACTCGCGTAGTGTTGCATTCCCAACTAAAGTATTCCAGTACAGGCACTCCCGAGAAAACGTATTTAGCCCCGAAAACAGCGTCTGTAAACCACATGTGCATGTCAGTGGCTGCTACTGAAAATGCGCACAGAAGAAGCATCTGCGAAAATGTTTATAGATCGCAAGCACAAACTTGCTCCTGATAAATTCAGTGGTTACTATTTTCGTAATCATTTCTGTTTGATTTCGTGCTCCACACTAGCTTCTAAGGTTACCGTGACGGCGTGAGGCATTTGACACTTTGCCTAAGCTCGATGAAGACAAAGGCCTCGGTCAAGCTTCAATAACGAAGGTGCATGTCAAAAACTTCAAAAAAAATTCAAACAAGGCAATTAACTTTAAAAAGATCCCGCTATCTGGTTTTACGGTTGCGGAAGTAATGCGTGAAAAAAGAAGTCTGCAAGAGAGCTTTAACAGTCATATGGTTTAAAAATTGATTTAATCACTTTTTCATTCATTCACTGAACTAAGAAACCAATGCGCGAAACTACGGGCCGAATATATCTCTTTCTCTCCTTCTCTTAGCTTTTCAGCGACTATATTAACCATGTCTGCATACAATAGTATTTAATCTAAAGCATAAACCAAAGCGCAGCTGTACGGCTACAGAGAAAAGCAATACAGCTTTCACATGACCGTTGTAGGTGAAAAATTTGTCCGGGACCGGGTATCAAATCCAGCACAACCTCCTGCCCGGGGCATTCACTCTATGAGCATTGCAGTAGCGAGCTATGTACGGGTACACAAGTACATGTTTTAATAATATCCGGCGTGGTTAGTCGCAAAATTCACTCAATATTCTAGATAGTCATGACGTCACATGTTCACGTGACATGGCCGAGCACTCACGGGTCGACAGGGTGCCTGACACCATTACATTACGTGATATGGTTCAGTTGGCAGGAACGCTTTAAGGTGCAATGGCATTACAATTGGCAGGGGACATGAACAAGCGCTGAGTGGTCGCCGGGGTGTGTGACGTCAAGCGGCTTCGTGACGTACGAGTTGGCAGCTGCGCTTAATTACCTGTGTGCATAATTGTCTCGACAGCTCCACGTATCAACAAAAGGTCAGAGTGCCTCATTGTAACACAGTGACATGTGCGGAATCCTATTTTCCATTAACCTCTAAAGAATGGAATTCCCTACCCACGTCATTAACTAGCATCACTGATGCAATTCAGTTTAGAAGAATACTTACCAGTCTGATTACATAATGATCGCTTTTGTATTTAATTATTGTGTTCTAATGTCCACCTACTAGTATTGTTCTTAAACTGCTTTATTAATCTGTTCCCAGTTAATTTTGCTCACTTCTTTTTATCTTGCCTCAGTTGTTCTATAGTTTTGTATGAATTGTGCTTTGTTTACTTTTTCTTGTTATTAACTGCCCTTCCCCTCTGAAATGTACTTTGTACCCTGAGGGTATCACAACTAAATAAATAAATAAATACGGTTTTAATGCGGACTAAACCAACGCCCCGTGTGTCTACCGCAGTGGGAAATCCCTGCAAGCGCAACCGCGGAACCACGTCGTTGAAGGTGGAGCATTGCTGGCTGTGTGGGGTCAGCTTACGCAGGAGTGATGAATGAGAAGCAGGCTGGGCGAACTCCAGACTTCTATGCCACTACATTCTCAACATGTAACGTAATTAAGTGCCACCTAAGTTTTTTTTCTGCACATTGTACAGCTAAAGCCTCCTTAGGAATGCTCCATAAAACTCGTGGTCGAGCTATTATAGCCGCGCCTGTTTTCTTCTTCACTTCGCTTTCCGAAAGAAGCAACCAGTGTATGCTTTGTGGGATACAATCCATCCTGACTTATTCCTGACCGCAGCTCTTTCGAAGACGTCTCTAACCAATTTTTTTTTATTTTTTTCATCATGGTCCCTTTTCATTTTCTTAATATGTTTGCTTTCTTCGTGTCACCATGTCCTGTCGTCTTCAGCAAGTGACCTCTCGTTTTGCTTTTCCTGCCTACATTTCTTTCCAGAAGCCACAGCTCGCTGACTCCTGTAAATGACGCCATAAAAGTCGGAACGACCATCCGTCACTGCATTGTAAATGTCGAAGCATGGCGTGGGGTCGTAACCGCAACGACCCGAACGTGGCCGCATCCTGAGACGTCGCGGGGGGGACTCGCATTGCGCTGTATTAATATACGGCCGCGGCAATCTTTCGGCCAGAGGAACCGCAAAGGCGAGATTGAGTCACGATGTGGTCACGAAGAAAAGTAATGAAACGAAGTAGCCAGGGTGGTACGCCACTCTTGTACGTAGCGTGTTTTCTTTATTCAGCAGAAAACACGCCTGGCCTTTAATGGCGAAGAAGATCATGGACCCACACAAGGCAGTCCTGGTGTTTTGTATGTGTGTCCGTGCTGTTTCTTCCTTTTGCAGGACCACGTCCTTGTGGCATCGGCTTTGTGCTTCATTACCCGATTATGCATATAACTGTGTGCACCTTCTGTCGATAATCCGCCGAAATGGCTTTTCATAAGTGCTTTGGCACATCGTTTACCGATTCGACAAACGCTAAGATGCAGGCAGACATCAGCTTGTTACGAAAATGCGTGTATTAAAGACGGTATTGGAGCATCAAAAAGTAGTAAGCTTTGTCCAATGCCAAGAAACCCAATGTCCAATGCTAAGATATTGCCAAGAAACTGTCGTATCAGTGAAGATCACAGTACACCTCTTAATTTCCTTCGATGGCAATCTTTATATCTTTTCAATAAAACATCTCAGACGCCCACAATGCTCACTTAGCCAAATGACATGCTGATAACATGTCCGTCACACCTTAATTATGTTACATGTCTACCGACAGAAGCTTTTTATACCCTGATTGTGCCGCTTTACACGTCTACTACGTTCACTATAAGCCGCAGTTAAGGCTATCTGTAGAAGGAGAGCACTTATTTATAATCTGCCCCTTAGGTTATAGCCTAAGGCTTGAGTTCCGTGGAGTGTTCGGTAAGCATACGCCATATGTAATGTTTGCATATTCCCTCGTTACTGAACTAGCTGAATTTACATTCGCGCGTAAACACGGCAACTCCGCTTCTACTTTGTTGTCGGCCGGGCTAACAAACCCATAAAAAATTCAGGGGGCACTTTGACTGTCTAAAGTGGGTAGAGGCGGAAGCGTTTTCCGCACCACTTTGACTGCTTCTGTGGCACTGGTGGCGTCACATGTAATTGAGTACTAATTACTAAGTGATGACAAATCACTAATTAATGGTTAATCACTGATAAATGCCTGAATAATAATTAACTGCTAATTAATGACGCTTAAGCTTCGCCTTTAGGAGTGGAACGCGACAGCGCGTTGTAGCGCTGCCAGAGAGAGAGAGAGAAACAACTTTATTGCCATAGATTGGCGGGATTTACGGCAGGTGGGCTTGGTGTGGACCCCAGGTGGGGGCGACTTCCTGGGCCCACGAAATGAGTGCCAGTTGGATGCTCTTGTCTGGCCTTCTGAGGAGTTCGTTCCATCCGTCTTCGGAGGGAGCTGGCAGTAAGGTTCGAGGGGGCGGATTTCCCGCGCAACCCCAGAGGATGTGAGCCTGGGTGGCAATTTCTCCCTGGTAACAATTTTGGCAGACGGGGTCGTATTCCCCGTCTTTGATGAGTGAAAGTCTAGAATGGCTAAGGATGGAGTGTGTCTGCAACCTGCGGAGCAAGGTGGCTTGCGCTCGATTCAAGTCGGGGTGTGGAGGAGGGAACTGGCGTCTCATCTTTCTGTAGAGGTTGGTAATTTCGGCAAAGGTCTGGGGAGCCTCGGCAAGAGCGTCTGGGTCCGTGGGGCCGGCCGCCCGGTTGGTTAGTCCTCGGGCTAGTCGGTGGACCCCTTCGTTTCCAGAGTTTCCCGCGTGGGCGGGTACCCAGACCAGGTTGATCTTATGGTCGAGAGTGCAGCCGCGAAGGATGCGTGCAGCGGGGTGGCAGATAAAACTTGCCGAGTAATTTTGTATCGCTCTTTTGGACTCGCTGAGGACTGTGCGCGTACGTGGGTCAGCGATGGCCAGCGCGATGGCGGTTTCTTCTGCCGCTGTCGGAGAGTGAGCTACTACTGTGGCGGCGGTGACGAGAGTAGATTGTGGCGTGGTTGCACAAGCCACGTATGTGTTTGCACTTTGCCGTGCAGCATCTACGCTGCCAGGGAGTCCACGGAACGCCACCACCCGTTCGGCGCGATGCCTTGCCCTTTAAACGCAACGTTTTTTGAGGAAAGGAAATGGCGCAGTAATTCTCTGTCATCTCGGTGGACACCTGAACCGCACCGTAGAGGAAGGGAGGAAGTGGGAGTGAAAGAAGATAGATAAAGAGGAGCTGTAATGAAGAAAATGAAAATTGTATTTGAGGAAAGGAAATTACGCAGTAACTGTCTCACAAAATGCAGGGGGGGCACTTTTTTGACCTCTAGTGTGGTCACTGATGTGTGGTTAAGATGTTAAGCTTCGCCCTTAAGAGTGGAACGCGACAGCGTCTTGCAACGCTGCCAAGGAGTCCATAGAACGCCATCGCCTATTCGGTTCTACGCCTCGCTCGTCGGTAAATTGGTTTTTGAGGAAAGGAAATGTATCTGTCTCTCATTTGTCGGTGGACACCTAAACCTCGCCGGAAGGGAATGGAGGAGGATGAGAGTGAGTGAAGACACCGTATTCACTAGACGCGCCTTTGTTCATTCCAAACCATCGAGCTGGCATGGCGGAGTGGATAGCATGCTCGTCTCTCACGCCGAAGACCGGGGTTCGATTCCTGAGCTCGACCAATTTCTTAATCGGTTTTATTTATTTATATGGCCTGACTACTAAAGCTAATTAGGCTAATTGGGTAATTAAGCAATTAACTAAGCTCAGTCCCACTTGGAGCATCACTATACGATCCCTTCAATTGGTTGCATGGTTACTAGCCAAAGTACAATTGGCCCCGTTTGAAATTCGCGCACTGTGACGTCACGACCGTTTACACCAATTTCTGTCGACAACTGCTGCTTACAACGATGAAACATTAAAGGCTTCCGCCTTAATACCACATTGGTCACTCCTAAAATGAAACTGCTCCTCGGTAGTTATCACCTGTAAAAGAGTGATCGGGACAGGTCCATATGCTGAGCGGTAGGCAATAGTGCCCACCGCAAAATCTGCAGCTGGTATTGTAGGGTTACTGCGGAAGGTGTGAGCTTCGAGCTCGCGCCAGCAGATTTTGTTTGGGGGGGATAGAGACCTGTCGATCGGCGTGTAAAGACGACGTTCAATGTATGGCTCGTGAACGCGAGCGCAAAGGCGGTGGCGTTACTCGGCGGCGTCCTCATAGGCCACCACCTGGCTATTGCTGTAGCGTTTCTGCACTCTTCGTCCTTTCCCGACGTCGACCGCTATGGAAAACAGGATGCACAACTGCGAACAAGGAATATCGCCGTTCCTCTTGGGCCTTCTCAACGTTTACTTTGGTTTATTAAGGAGTTACAGCGTAAACGCGGGAAGTTCATAGGGAAGCCATAAAGTTCGGATTTTATTTAGCTAGGAAGACTCTTGTGGAGATAAGTGCCCTCCACAGACATGCCTGAAGACATCTAGCGCCTGCAAAGCGCTCTTGTGCTCATCATTCACACCACAGCTGTAGCCGCAGTCGCTGCAAGCACACACGAACTGCAGGGTTCACGTATTCTTTATATAGTGAACTTCATTTAGGATGTGGGAAAAGGCTCTCGAACTAAACCTCTCTATCCAGAAGTCACGCCGCATGTGCAGTTTCTCATTTTCACTTTTTTTATTTTAGAAAATAATAAAGGGTATAAAAACGTCCAGTCCAGTATGAAATAAAATAAAACCTTGCTCACACCAAGTAGGCCTAAAAATAATGGTCCATATTTCTTCCCTAATCTCTGTGTTTATTCTTTTTTTTCAAATATGGAAACCTCAAGAAATGAAAACGAGGAATAAAACTTCTCAGCTTCCTTTATGTATAATTGTTATTATAACTGGTTGACGGAGTCGGAAAAAAGTACTTTTATGACCGACAACAGTATAAGACATTGATTTTTTTTGAATTTCAACAAAAGGACAAGAATGAGCGCTCATACCCTTGCAAATAGAATAAATATTAACAGAAAGTCAAAACTCGTATTTTGTGCGTATGCGGCATTGTGCGTTTTAAATTTAACTTCTACTTCTTTACGCCTGGCACGATCATATTTTTCTCGGAATAATGCTACAGCATCCCAGTTGATTTTCTGAGAGCTGACAGTCTGGCTTTCTTCTGAGAAATATGCTGCGAACCGTGGTTTTTGTACTTTGTGAGAATTTGTTAATATATAACTAGCAGACACAAAAGACATGCATCTTGTAGTCTTGGTTTCCTACATAGTACGCATTATACTACAGAATAAAACTTCTGGGTCGCGTTCCCTCGCACATCCCAATTTTCTAGGGCAATAAATATGTCCTCCACTTTCGAACTCGAAAAATCGGACAGTCAAGACAACCACCACTCGGTAAACCTTTCCTGTAATGCGTTTGCTACCACTCACACATCCAGTACCAATCAAGCGCAGTTGTAGTTGTAGTTCGAACTAGCTTCACATCCAGGAAGACTGACGTTCTGTTCACGAATGAAAAAGTGCTGCTGTTATTTATTGCCTCTCCTATGTCACCGCAAAAACCAATTTTTCTCCTTATGTGGCCCTATTCTAATAAATCACGAGCGCCCTGTCCCCTGACAGAGCCAAGAATTTCTCCCTCACAGCTGCCAAGCATCCGTGCTGCTGTCACTACTGCTGAGTGTGCGTTTTCTCTCGTGGGTACCGGTTCCAACACAAGAAACACTTCCGTCTTCAAGACGTCATCCGCTTCGCTCCAAGCCTACGTTCGCCTTGTCATTGTCACGTGGTACTATTTCAGCGCATATCACAGACTGCTTCGGAGTGTACAAAAGAAGCACGCACGAGTCCGGGCGACTTGTTCACACCATTACTGCCGGCACAAACGAGAATATGGAGAAGGAGTTCCACTATACGAGATCCTCGCTTCCTACCGCTTTCTCTTTGCTTCTTTCTTCACATCTTCGTTTCTCTCCGTTTTCTTGATGGGAATTCAGGAATTGGTCGCTAGGAAGACAAATGAGTACGGCTTTGGACAGACACGACACTGGCACGGAAAGAAGCAAAATAAGCAAGACATTAATTTGCAACAGACGTCGTCGCTACCAGTCGCCATCCAACCAACAGTGTTGAATTTTTCTGGAGAAGGCAACGGCTTCCATGCCGGTACTTGGCCACCATGTTCCGATTTCACGTATTCCCTGCGCTTTAATGTCCGCGTCTTGTGACCTTCTAGTCCGCTGAAAAAAAAAGACAAACAACCCTATATACCGAGTGGCATTGTGGTTTCTCCGTGGCTCGGGAGATAGATGTTCCTGTTTTCAGCGTGAAGTAGTTTCTGGATTCATTTTTGTGCGGAATACTTGAAGCAAAAAACGACACAAAAGCGCACACAGAACTTATTCGCAAATCATTATTTTTTTTATTCAGAAGTTCCAATTATACACCAAACAACAAAAACAACTCAGAAAAATTACACGCAGCGTGCCAAACTTCCAGTGGGAAGGAAGGAAGGAAGGAAAAACTTTATTTTACTCTAGTCCTTTTTCCTGCGGTTTGGGAGCATCTTCAGAGACGTTTTCTCCTTGATTTTACCCCCAGGAGTCTTCTCTGTCGAAGTCGTCCGCCTCTAATCAGTGGTCGGTTGCCCTCAGTCCAGGGCTCCGCTGGCCACTGCCGCCCGTTGAGCTCGCTGTACCAGACCTTCTTGGTCTTCACAGCGGTCGCTGGACAGCAGAGTCTCCCACTGCTCCGCACTCGGGTTTTGTATTTTGGGGACCACGTCTATCTTTTGGCAGGCCCATGTGATGTGATAGAGAGTAGGTTTTCCGTCGCACCAGGGACATTTGTCCGCGTATATGGTAGGGTGCATTTTGTTTAGTATATGTAGGTTTGGGAAAGAGCCTGTTTGTAATTGTCTCCAAGTGACAGCTTCCTCTCTGCTGAGAGATTTGTGCGGTGGGGGATACCGCAATCTTCTGCCTCTGTAGTTTTGTAGTATGGCCGAGTAATCCCTGGGTGCTGGCGCGAGTTCCGCGGGCTCATCGGATGCTCGGAAAGTAATGTATCCTCGAGCTATCCTGTCGGCCTCTTGGTTCCCTGCCACCCCCGTGTGCCCCGGTACCCACACAATTTTGTGTGGGATCTTGTCGCTTTGTTCTTCCTGGTTTTTAATTCTGTCGCTCGCTGCGAGGAGTATACGGAGCGCGTGACGACCTATCCTGCCATTCATGTAATTTCGGCAGGCTGTTTGAGAGTCGGTGAGTATTGTTAGCGACCGCCCGGTTCTATAGCCCTCCGCCACCGCTAGAGCAACGGCTACTTCCTCGGACTCTGCAGCTGTGCAGCCTCGGAGAGACGCGCTGGTCATTTCGCGTAAAGACGAATCGACCACCGCCGCCACAGCGATTTTGGTGTCTCCTCCTCTCCAAGACGCGTCTGCATACACGGTCGTGGCTTGAGGAGCGTATGTTCTTTCGATGAAGTCGGCCCTCGCTTCTCTTCTGCCTCGATGGAGGTTGGGATCCATGTTTTTTGGTATTGGCGCTACCTTGAGGGTCTTGCGAAGCTCGTCGGGGATCGTTGCCGTCCTCGTCATTTCTCGCATCTGCTCGCGGTATCCGAGCCTCTGCAGGAGCGCTCTTCCAGTCGTTGTCTGCAACAGCCTGAGTTTTTGCGACTCAAGCTGCGCCTCTCGTAGCTCCTCAAAGGTGTTATGTAATCCCAGGGCCATGAGTTTTTCGGTTGACGTGTTGCGCGGAAGTCGGAGCGCTGTCTTATACGCTTTGCGTAGCAGGGCATCCGCTTGTTGTATTTCGTTTTTGTTGAGGCACTGGTAGGGTAGGCTGTACGTGATTCTACTAACTACAAGGCTTCTGACTAGTTTTAGTGTGTCCTCGTCACGCATGCCATGTCGCCTGTTGGTGATGCGGGTGATCATGCGTGAGACTTGTAGTGTTGTTGCTTTGAGCAGGGTAAAAGTGTGAGTACTGCGCTGGTTGGATTGAACCCACATGCCTAAAATTCTTATTGTTGTCTTTTCGGGGATGGGTGTCCCGTCAAGGTAGACGTTGAGTTTTAGGTCCTCGTTGTTTGGGACGGTCCGGTTTTGCTTGCCTCTCCAGACTCTCAGCAGTTCCGATTTCTCGGTCGAGCATGCGAGTCCTCTTTCTGCGAGGTATTGCTCTACACAAGAGGCCGCTTGCTGTAGCCTTTCTTCCTTCTCTCCGAGACAACCCGTGTTTGTCCAGACTGTTAACTCGTCAGCATACATTGTATGCCTGATGCCTTCGATGTTTTATTCACGTCAATTGCCAGACAACATAAATCAGGCCTACCAAAGCCTCAAAGGGCTTGAGTGGCAGCGCCTGGCAGACAGCTAACATTGGCAAAACAAAGGAAAATAGAGACGTTGCAATGAACTTTGCAAAAAAAGAAAATGGTCACCAAACAGAATGAAACAAATATATAACTATTACAACATCAAGAAAGATTACAGTGATTTGAAATTAATACAGTAAATAGCTGAAATAACTACGGGGCAGGAAGCAACACGGAGACATACCGCAAAGTTTTTTTCAGGGTGTATTTAGTTTTCATGCGGAGTACAGTAGGAGGCAAGCTATTGAAACAGGCAGGTACATAGTAATGACGTGTGCGCTTACCGTACCGGGTTGAGGAGCGAGGAATGCAGTATTATTGTCACATGCAATATTGTCACCGACAAACGGTTGAAGAAACAGACCAGGTTCTAAGTAGACGAGGTGGGCGTGCCAGCCAGCAGGAAGCTCGAGCGAGGAAGACGACGTTCTTCGAGCACCTCCAGTGCCCAAGGCTTGGCAAATCCCAGCTTAAACAGTTCGGCCGCGGTACGGCGCCACTGAATGGTTCGTACGGTGGCATTGCTCCCCTTCTCTGAAGGGCACCGACTCGGTGCCGCAGCAGTGGGCAGCACGAAGAGAAGGGACGCTGCATGTGTCCGGCGGCAGCTGTAGACACGCCTGAAGCGCTAGCGGGCGTGGTACGGCTTCATCCGGGCGACATGGATGACTTCGGAAGTCGGCCGTCTGGAGGAACGAACTGTTCCTAGGGGAAGAACTTCGTAGTTCACATCACTGACTTTGCGGAGTACCTCGTAGGGGCCGAAATATCTGCGCAGAAGCTTTTCGGAGCGTCCACGCATGCGGATTGGGCTCCAAACCCAGACTTGTTCGCCCGGCTGGTAACTAACAGCTCTGTGGCGGAGGTTATAGCGGCGAGCGTCGTGGGTTTGCAGGTGCCGGATGCGCTGTCGAGCGAGTTGGCGGGCGGCCTCGGCGTGACGAACGAAGTGGTCAGCACCCACAGCAGTTGAGGAAGTACTGCTCGGAAGCAACATTGCGTCCAGCATGGTGGTGGCTTCGCGACCATGCACTAAACGAAATGGAGTGAAGCGCGTCGTTTCTTGCAGAGCAGTATTATAGGCGAACGTTACGTAAGGAAGTATGGCGTCCCAGTTCCAGTGGTCTGCGTCAACATACATGGAGATCATGTCGGCGATCGTCTTGTTGAGCCGTTCGGTGAGTCCGTTGGTTTGAGGGTGGTAAGCGGTTTGAGGGTGTAAGCGGTGACATGTGCCGCTAAGTCGCATAACCTCCTGCGTAAGGGCCGAGGTGAACGCCGTTCCCCTGTCAGTTACAACGATGGTCGGTGCACCGTGACGAAGCACAATGCTGTGAACGAAAAAGTTCGCAATTTCGTCAGCGGTACCACGAGAGAGAGCTTTAGTTTCACAGTACCGGGTGAGGTAGTCGGTGGCGACCACAATGTAGCGGTTACCCAGCGAGGACTGTGGAAATGGGCCGAGTAAGTCCATGCCAACTTGGTGGAAGGGGGCTTGTGGCGGATCAATAGGTTGCAGTAGTCCGGCTGGCTTCGTCGGTGGCGTCTTGCGACGTTGGCACTCACGACAAGTTCTGACGTAACGCTGTACAAGTGCAGCAACCCTGGGCCAGTAGTACTTCTGGCGTATCCGCGCCAAAGTGCGGGAAAAACCCAGGTGACCAGAAGATGGGTCATCATGGCACGCCTGCAGGACTTCGTCGCGCAAGGCCGCGGGTACGACGAGCAGATAGACAGCTTCCGTCGGGTGGTAGTTTTTCTTATACAGAACGCCATCGCGCAAACAGAACGACGACAGGCCACGTAAGAAGATTCGCGGTGGAGACTCAGCGCTTCCTTCAAGATACTCAATGAGAGGCCGTAGTTCAATGTCGTCTCTTTGGTGTTGAGCGAGGTCGGACGTAGAGATGGCGCCGAGAAAAACAAAATCGGTGTCGGGATCAGCTCGGTTGTCCTCAACAGGAGCACGAGACAGACAGTCGGCATCACTATGCTTCCTGCCGGACTTATAGACGATGATGACGTCGAATTCTTGAAGGCGAAGGCTCCAGCGTGCAAGCCGCCCCGAGGGATCTTTGAGGTTCGCCAGCCAGCACAGCGAATGGTGATCACTGACGACTCTAAACGGGCGGCCGTATAAGTACGGGCGAAATTTGGTCACTGCCCACACAATTGCCAGGCATTCTTTTTCAGTGGTGGAATAGTTCGCCTCCGAGCGTGACAAGGTGCGGCTTGCGTATGCGATTACGCGTTCGAGACCATCCTGCCACTGCACAAGGACCGCACCGAGGCCGATGTTGCTGGCGTCTGTGTGCAGTTCAGTGTCGGCTGACTCGTCGAAGTGGCGAAGGATGGGCGTACTTTGCAGACGAGTGCGGAGGTGTTCAAAGGCCTGTTGTTGCTTCTGGCCCCAGAAGAACGGTTCGGCATCTTTCGTGAGGCGGATGAGGGGCTCAGCAATCTGGGAGAAGTTTCGCACAAAACGCCGATAATAGGCGCAGAGGCCCAGAAAGCGGCGCACACTTCGCTTATCGGTTGGCATGGGAAAAGCAGCGACGGCGGCAGTCTTATCGGGATCCGGGCTTACCCCCTTAGCGCTCACGATGTGGCCCAGAAACTTCAACTCCTGGAAAGCGAAGTGACACTTTTCGGGCTTGAGGGAAAGACCGGCCGAACGAATTGCGGCGAACACGGCGCGCAGGCGCCTCAGGTGCTCTTCGAACGTAGCGGAGAAGATGACAACGTCATCCAGGTAGACGAGGCAAGACTGCCATTTTAGGTCGGCATGCACGGTGTCCATCATCCGCTGGAAGGTGGCAGGAGCCGAGCATAGTCCGAAAGGGAGCACCCGGAATTCGTACAGACCATCCGGTGTAATAAAGGCGGTCTTTTCCCGGTCGCGCTCATCCACCTCGATCTGCCAATAGCCACTACGTAAATCTAGTGACGAGAAATACGTGGCGTGGCGTAGCCGGTCTAGGGAGTCATCAATCCGCGGCAGAGGATAAACGTCCTTTTTGGTGACTTTGTTCAGACGCCTGTAATCAACACAGAACCGTAGGGTTCTATCCTTCTTCGCCACAAGAACAACAGGCGATGCCCACGGGCTCGTCGACGGCTGTATAACGTCGTCCTGAAGCATTTCTTGAACTTGTCGGCGAATAGCGTCACGTTCCTTCGAAGAGACGCGATAAGGCGGCTGGTATAACGGTCGCTGGTTTGCGTCAACAATAATTCGATGCTTTGTGAGCGGAGTCTGCCTAACTTTAGAGGTCGATGCAAAACAGTCGCGGAAAGATTCGATAATGCTCTCTAGGCATTGCTTCTGATGAGACGGGAGGTTCGGGTTCACGTCGGTCTTGATGGGAGTGGTCGGTGCCTCCACTGATGCCGGGATTTCGGACAACGCGTGCTGTCCCGCGAATTCACATAGTTCTTCGAAATACTCAATAGCTGTTTTGCCAGGCAAACACTGCGGTTCAGAACCAAAATTGGTCACCAGAAGTTCGTTTCGCCCACTGTTCAATTCAATAATGCCGCGAGCTACACAGACTTGCCGACCAAGGAGCAGCGAGATGTTGGTTTCAGCGATGCCACGAGTGCTGGGGCTGTTTTCGCACTCTACGGTAACAAACATGCTGGCTCTTGACGGGATTAGTACCTGGTCGTCACAGACGCATAGCTTAGCCCTGCGTGGCTCGGTATCGTCGCCGACAGGGCCTTGGGTGGAAAACGACACGATTAGCTCCTGCAGGTTGATAACGGCACCGTACTCCTGAAGAAAATCCAAACCGAGTATGAGGTCCTTGGAGCACTCGGGTAACACAGCAAAGCAACCAGGGAAAGTAACTCCGCGGAACTGGATTCGTGAAGTGCAGATCTGCACCGAGCGGAGTTACGACGTGGCCACCAGCTGTCCGGATCTGCGGCCCAGACCAAGGGGTCAGAACCTTCCTCAGGGCCGTGGCTAACCGACTGCTCATTACAGAAAAATCGGCGCCGGTATCCACTAGGGCGGTAACGTCGTGGTTGTCGGCGGATACCGGAATTTCGGCAGAAACCAGTCGGTCGCAGCGCGTCGTTGAAGTCGTAGGGGCAGGTCGTCGTTGGTCGGATCGTCGCGGCGAATCGTCGGATGGAGGCTCTTGACACGGTTCAGTAGCGGCGGCCCTACCCCCGGAGGACGCCGTCTTCAGTTTTCCCGACGTGGGGACGCACCTCTGAACTGGCCAGAGGACGACAGGCGGCCGGGCGAAGAGAACCGCCTTGGGGATGGCGATCGGGACTGACGCCGCTGCGGGGTCGAGGACTGCACGTTATCAGCCAGGTACAGCTCGATATACCGTGGTTTTTCACCGTAGCGCGGTCGAGGTGCGTCAGGTGAAAACCCTCTTAAACCCATTCTCCGGTAGGGGCAGTGACGGAGGATGTGGCCGGGCTCCCCGCAGTGGTAACAGAGCGGCCGATTGTTTGGCGTTCGCCACACGTGGGCTTTGCTCATGGGGGGCCTGTACTCCTGCGGCACAGATGGTACTGCTGCGCTCGGGTACTGCAGAGATGGCACTGGCATGGGAACGACGGGGGAAAAGGCTTGCCTCGATGGCCCAGGACTTCGTAGTGCCTCGCTGTACGTCATAACAGAGGGCGCCGGGTGTGGAGCGGGGGGCGGCTGGACAGCTCGTCGGATTTCGTCACGGACCACGTCGGTTACGGCAGCGACATTGGCCTGTGGAGCTTCAAAACGAAGTTTCGCCAATTCCTCACGCACAACGCTCCTTACAAGCTCCCGAAGCTCCTCGGCGGGCAGCGACGTAGGCGTGTGCTGGGAAGCGGCTGCTACAGTAGCTTCACGTCCGTAGTGCGTGCCCCGTTCCTGCAGAGAGCGCTCGATACTCGTTGCCTCCCTCGTGAAGTCGGTCACTGTTCTTGGCGGGTCACGGACCAGTCCGGCAAATAGCTGTTCTTTTACGCCGCGCATTAAGTGGCGCACCTTCTTCGCCTCTGGCATAGCAGGGTCGGCCCGATTGAACAGTCGCGTCATGTCCTCGATGAACATCGCGACGCTCTCGTTGGACTGCTGCGACCTCGAGTGCAGAGCGATTTCAGCCTTTTCTTTTCTTTCGCTGGTGGTAAACGTCGCTACGAGTTCTCGGCGAAAAGCCTCCCAGGTGGTAAAGGAAGCTTCGTGGTTCTCGAACCATGTTTTGGCCGAGTCCTGCAGCGCAAAGTATACGTTGCGCAATTTGCGCTCGCCGTCCCATTCATTGAAACCCGCCACTCGGTCAAAGCTGGCCAACCAGTCTTCTACGTCCTCGAACCTGTCCCCGTGGAACGGTGGCGGCGACCGAGGTGCGTGAAGGACGAATGGCGGGGCATTCCCGGAACGCTGTGTTGTCTGGCTAGCCACGGTTGACGTCATTGCTCTTACCGCTCTTAACGGCGCTGCCAGTTGGCCGAACTCTGGTTGTAGGCCTCGCAGGCGGCGGCTCGCTTTGTGGACGGGTGTTGTGTCCACGCGTGGAGAACAGGTGTCGAGAGAGTCCTCGCAGTCAGAGTACATGGGACGCTACCCAGCTGCTCCACCAAATATGTCACCGACAAACGGTTGAAGAAACAGACCAGGTTCTAAGTAGACGAGGTGGGCGTGCCAGCCAGCAGGAAGCTCGAGCGAGGAAGACGACGTTCTTCGAGCACCTCCAGTGCCCAAGGCTTGGCAAATCCCAGCTTAAACAGTTCGGCCGCGGTACGGCGCCACTGAATGGTTCGTACGGTGGCAATATTCATTCGATCAGCAAAAAATTGTGCCTTTCTTCCTGAAAGGCTAGCATACGGATCACTAACACATTGCCAGTGTTTGAAGTATTCAATGAACTTTTGACAACTTGCTCAATTATCTGCCTTCATTTAATTCACGCCTTCACGGCCATGTTTTTGTAGTCGCATAGTGCAACAGCATCCACGTATGCCCAAATCTAGAAGGCTGCCTAAAAAAAAACGGGTGATAGAAATAAATGCTGTGTCCACCACTCGGGGGTGGCTCAAATCTCACACTGTTGGTTTCCAAGCCAAAAATTTAATTAATGAAGTGCCAGATGACAGGAGGCATTCTCCATTGAGTCTGACATCGTGAAAAACCCAGTGTCCGCCGTATTTTCGTCAGCAACCTCATGAATGTGACCGGGAGGCAAGACGCCATCTTTAAGTATTCGGATTGAAGATGGTTGCTATGATTAATAGGCACGACAGCTGATGTAACGCTAACCAGGAGCACATTAGAAAGCTTCTTTTATGGTGAGATTGGCCAGCACCACCTAAGCGGTTTCGTTTTCACAGAGCAATAAGCACAATCTTTGGTGACAATGCAAGTCCTTGGTATTCTAGCGGACTGGAAAAGATGGGATTAACAAAATCAAGGACGGCAACTTTGATTAGGGTATATGAAAACGCAATGAACAGTTTGAGTTTCCTAAATCACCACCCCAGATAGTTATTCTTCAGAGGTGGACACCACAAGAATTTTAAGACTTGCGCCCCTGGATGCTAGAGGTATTCGCTTGCTTCCCATTCCTCGCTTATTAGTGTTATGCGTCTTAATTAACTGTTGCTAAACCACTCAGATATATAAAGACTACGCTGTCTCGTCGCATTCTTGATGACCAACTCAGTCTATATACCTCATCAGTGAGTTACACGAAATTGGTTAAGCTTGTTATTTAGCAAGAAAACACTTGGGTAAATGTATGTCGAGAAAGGTGTACGTGTCGCTCCCTTTTTTAGAGCCCCCATTTATTGAAGAAAGGATCATACCCAAACTACAGCACAATAATTTCGGTCGAATAAAAATAAGGGCACTCGTCAGAACAGCAACGTATTGCCTTTTTCTGTAGTATGTCAGAAAAGGCGTTAGGCAAGCAAGTTTTCTTTACAGCTGTCCGTTTCTAGGTATCACTTCATGTGGCATCTTAACGTGACGCTCAGTGCGTTAACTGTGAACAAATGAGAATGAAATGCGGGTGAATGTGATGTAAATTACAATAACAAATTTGTTTTAAAGCTCTTTGCTCATTTTAAGTTTACAATTAAGATCTTCTCGTGCACTTCTTTCATTTCACCGTCCTGCTTTTTGTATCGTTGATGCACTTACCACCAGGAGGTCCCCCTGACGGTCCATACAATGGGAGGTCTTCCTGTAATAATAGAGTGATATGTTTAAAATGCAACGAATCAAGAAAATAAAGATCCAAGCAATTACTCTGGTGTCTCCTTTCGGTGAGTTTTACTGTCCAAAACAGGACAATGTACAATGCGCCCCGGCATTTGATTTTTGTCTTTATTTCCAGTTTGAAACACATATTTAAGGAAGTCTACGCTTGAAATTTAGGGCTGCTAGCTATTTTCGTCACATGCAGAAGACGCGACATGGCATGATTTCATAGCCGCCCTCGAAAATAATTAACATCGACCGAGGGGCAGCCGTAGTACTCGAAAACGAGTAATTATTTGACGGAAGTAAATAAGGAAGTAATCGTATGATAAGGGCAAATATACTTAAACTACTGGGATTTTATCAAAACATTGCATGAAGTAATCAGAGCTGAGGAGCTCCAGAGTTACACCAGAGCGCTCGCGCGATCTTTTTCGGCTTAGCACTACACGATCACAGCTGAACTCTCGCTCCGTCGGTCACCCAGAAAGGCGGCAACAATGTGGACACGACTCGTAAATTAACTCCGGACCCCGAAGCGCTGTCCCATCAGGATTTGAAACACCCCTGTTATATGCTCCTCGGTGGCTGCCCCTGCAGGTTACAAATACGCCCCTGTCTCTTAATTCCTGCAGTACCATGGAATACATATCTAGCCTGGCCCAGATGACGACTTCAACTCGCAAACCAGGCATTCCTTATGACAGACCCATAAGACTGCCTCAAGCCCTATCGGTCACAAGTGCAGCTTTGTTGGGCAAAAATTTAGAATATTCAAATATCGTAAGGTGTCGTTGTAGAAATATTGAAGATAATGGTCCATTCTTCCGATGCAGAGCAAAATATTTCCTTGAAACATTTTCCATTGCTTGCACTGAGCAGTTTTCTGCCATAGGAAACAGGTGGGAACGTTTTCTACGGTAGAGAAGACATTAATCTTAAATCTGCGGACATACTGATCACCAAAGAGAAATCTTTTGATATATTAAAAAAACACTGCATTCATAAACTAATGCCCATTGGAAACTCCTCGTCCAGAATTGCTGCGTGTGATCTTATCGCTGGCACCAACTGTGGAGTAGATAGAAGACGGGCACTGGTCAATCGTGAAGCCTTCTCAAGTTGAAAGCGCTCTTCGCTTCAGCAGTGAATTTGGCCACTAGGTTCCGGAGTACTTAATGGTTTTAGCAGGGCCGTAGTACCGCCTACAAGGTGGAATATTTTGCTATTTTGCGCCGTCTTCCTCTACATTTTAATTTGGCCTGCTTTTACGATACGCAGTCCGCAAAACCTGTGCTGACCTCCTGGGTTTTCCGCTACTCGCTCCCACACCACTCCTTCATTCCCAAGTGGAGTGGCCCAACCTGCGTCAGCGCCTCGGCATAATTAATCAGCCCAGGCCCTGCGACACACCCTTGGTCCCCAACTTCCGAGCTCACCTCCGCTGTTTGTTCAAGTGCCAGTGGCCACTAGTTACCGCTCCGAGATACGCTGGCCTCAACGCATTCGTTGACAAGGCGGTGGGCGACGTCGCCGGCGAAGGCGATTACGACGACTACGTGGTTTCGACACGTATTAGTGCGCGCACGCAGAAAAGGCGGGAAATGTTGATAGCCGGACTTCGGGGTTGCCGAGCTAGTATTCGCACTTATACGTAACCTAAGCCAACGAAACACTTCAGCTAGGAGGCGTCGTGGCAACATTCTGAGGCGCATTTTCTAGCGACTCCTATGTGGCTAGACGTTGTCACTTGTGGGTTTGTGAATGCACATGCGCAGATGACATGGGTATGAGATTCAACTGGATAGCTAAGCGGGCGAGTTGGTGATACATTATGCAAAAAAACAGCGCGAACAAACGGGGACGAAAGGAAGAATACAAAAGAACAAGCGCTGACTCTCAACTAAAGTTTAATCACAGGAAACACGCTTACGGACGTTGTATCAACGTTGTATCAAACGGGACGTTGCATCAACACACGACTCGGAGAACTTATCAATTCATTAGAATCTAATCGCTCCACTAATCTAGTTGACCATTGCCGAGAGTGTAAATCCTGTTTTCCGTCCTTGCATTATTACTGACATTTTGTACAAACACCCCGACCAGTTGACGAGGGAAATTATCGAGGCGTAGAACATGGCAAAGAAAGCAAGATTGTGTGTCAGCAAACCATCCCTACTCCTGCGTGACTGTGAGGTTGCACATCTGGACATCAATTAGTAGCACGTGCGTTCTGATTTTGGTGTTTTCTTGCTTTCTGTTTCCTTTTATAAGCGTGTTTCCTGTGATTAAACTTTAGTTGAGAGTCAGCGCTTGTTCCTGTGTATTCTTCCTTTCGTCCCCGTGTGTTCGCGCTGTTTTTTTGCATAATGGGTATGAGATTATGGGTACATGAGTACGCGATCTGCCTTGGTTGGCAGGTGGAAAAGTCGAGTGATAAATCCTCCTCTCCACCTACTTTGCAGGTGCGGTCGTTCATGTCAGCTCACAACAAGTTTTTTATGCTATCGCACAGGTAATGATTATTAGGTATACTTTAAGTTTTTTCTCCTTTACTTCCCTCGAGGCAGTATACATTTAGGCCAAGAAAGTAGTGCCCATCCTTCTGGAAAAATGGCTGAGGCTTAACTCGGCTAGCCCCGGTTATGCAAGCGAAAGCAGAATTTTCCGAAGCGGCTTGCGGCTTCTGCCACTGGGACCGCGCAGACAACTTCGGCACAGGTGGACCAGCGTCTTCCCTCCCTCCTCCTTCCACCGCACAACGGCTGAACTGAAGCACTGTGCCGGCTATAGCTAGGAATTGCGAGGCGGCAGAGCGGCGCCGTCTTCCTTTCAACCGATTGGTGAGTCACGTGGACACAGTTGGCGAGACCACGATCGGTGCAGGGGCTCAAGGTCAAACTGTTACGCACCGCGAAACTCGCTCAACTAGGCCAGTAAAGGTTTCGCTTTAAAGCATCTATAGTAGGATACAACTTTAAAAAAAAAAAACAGCAGTTGCTAGCACTGGGCCGCCGTCCGCGCCGGTTTGTATTACTCCGCTGGGCAATCGGAACAGAAAACGAAGTCAGCTTTTTAATGTTTGACTATATCAAACAAGCGAGGTATCAAAACTCTAGAGCTTATAATTTTTTGCTTGTGATAATCTTCTTATTTAGGCATAGAAATAAAGTTTCAACAACGGACTAATTTTTCGTCGTGGAGGAATTCTGTGCGCGGAGGCTGAATGTGGGCGGAGCTTCACTGCAGACTTAAGTTGTATCCGGCTTTAGCTGGGATCACCAGCGGCGGGCTCGACGCTTGAATGCAGTTGTTTTCAGCAGCACTGAATGTCAACACTTGCTGCAGTGCAAATATGAAAACTGAATTCGAACACTCGTGTCATTAGTACCGGACAGGCTGCTGGGATCAGGTGCACAGTTTAAGGTTAGCCATGCCGGTAATGAGTGAACTACTTTCCGTGCATTTCCTGGCAATCGCATGAATATTTGGCACTTCTGCGGGCGTCTGGTTACATCACTGACACTTTCCTAAAATACTATCCGAATATGTTGGGTTCAGAAAGTATACATCATGTAGTTTTGGAGAAATATATCTAGGCATGTTCGACCAGAAGTTTTCGAACGTATGAAAAAAAGCGGAATTGATTTGATACTAGATCGCTAGCTTCGTGACGTGTCAAAAAGTGTGGAGATGGTAGGACCTTATTACGCAGTGCATGCTTCCGTTCCCCGGAGTCATATTCCCTCCTCAATGTATGCCCTTTTGATGTTTAGTGCACTAGCACTTAGAGCGGCCATTCCCTTCATTTAGCTGTTGTGTATGTGGTTATTTGTTTGTTTGTCTGTCTATTGATGTGTCGTCTGATATATATATATATATATATATATATATATATATATATATATATATATATATATATATATATGTTGCGAAAGCGTGAATTACTTGACTGCTTATAAGAGTATATAGCGAAGTATACGCTTCGTTAAAGGAAACATAGAAGATCGGTCTTCCGATCGAAACATCGAGTTGAATAAATATGTTTCCTTTAACGAAGCGTATACTTCGGTAAACGCTTCGGTATATATATATATATAAGAAAGGGGTGACGATTGGATGGGTCCGGTAGAACATAAACGTAATTCGGTTGACACACGGAAGAAAAACAACAGCTTTATTCTAACGTTTCGACCAGGGTCTGGCCTTCGTCAGAGTGATGAGGAAGGCCAGACCCTGGTCGAAATGTTAGAATAAAGTTGTTTTTCTATCGTGTGTCAACCAACCGAATTACGTTTATATATATATATATATATATATATATATATATATATATATATATATAGATACACGCATACATACATACATACACGCTTGAAGAAAACAGACGTGGTGAAGCAACGTCAAAGAAGTACAGTATGTTTTGTGCAAATGTATTCCCAAACTAGGCCTAGACGCTTTTCTGGTATATAAATATATAATGTCCAAATGGTCCATGGTTACTGAAAGGTAAGAACTAATATGGAACGAATATTGAGTGATTGTGAGAAAAAATGTGTTCCCACAATAATATTGCTTTTGATCCTGTACATTATACTGAAAACGGTGAAACACACGTAAAACTAGCGTTTCGAGAGCACTAAATCCGGTTTCAACTTGCGAGGTGAGAAGTCTACGAAAATTCTCCGGTGTAGCTTTTTTTTTTCTTCATCCTCAACACACTGTGTCGGATCATCGGACTGAAGAGGTGGCTTCGATAGTTTGATGCAGTTTAGAGACGACGTTCATTAAAGCCGGCCAATATATGAAAAAAAAAATTTCAGTCAAGCATCTTTTCTATCTGCCAGCCTTGGAGAGTTAGACATTCGAAACCTTGAGGGCAAGTTTCTGCTCTTGATGTCAAGGCATTTCTGTTCGCATTTTCTCACTATTTGCCAAGGACTTATTCACAGTTCCTTTACAGCGTAACATTGAGAAATTTTTGTTTAAAATCGTGAGCCAAAAAAGATCTATTTCTCACTCGTAATGTAAGGTTCATCGCTTCCCCACCCAGCTGTCCACACGACGCCACAGAAATAGTTAGAAGGCACAAAAAGAGAATACTGAAGAAAAGAATGCACAGAAACCACTGGTGGCATGCCCTCGTGGTATAGCACGGCTAGACTCCATTACACTCTCGATATGGAAGGGGCTTTGCTATAAAACTCGCGCCAGAGCCGAGACTGGGGCTGGGCGTGGAGCAGAGCAGAATCAGCAGAACGTAAAAGTTTAAAACTATAAAGAGGGGGAAGTGCCTAACGAGCTAATGCAGATGCCAGATGGGAACGCCTGCATATAACTTGTCTTTTGTGATATACATCTCCATTACTTTCTTTTTTCTTCTATTTTGAAGTTACCGTCACCGCCATGGATTCCATGGATCGCAAAAACGAAATGCCGGTCGCCATTTTGAACTACTTTCTGCGAAACTCGTTTTATTACTTTTCCTTTGTTCGTTTCAGTCGCCTCGCCTGTACGCGACTCCTTTCATTTGAAAAGGGCCACGCCGTCTCCTCCGCCCCCCCCCCCCTCCATTTTTGTTGGTCCGGTTTATTTCGTCTAGTTTACCAGTGACTGCATCTTCTAACTTCAGGTTCGTCTTGTGAATTTTGAAAGTCAGAATTCTGCGGGTTAGCCATGTTTCTTCTAACCTTGTTACCAGAGCCTTCCTTCTCCAAAGTTCTGACGGGCGCGGAAAGCATGGAGAGGCGGGTGCCGTAAATGTCAATGGACCTTTGATTACAGCCGCATTATTATATTAGCATTATATTTGGAATATAAACCCGAATGCGCTGAGGTTAACCGACCAACGAGAATCGAAAGGGTTTCTTTTTCTTTTGTTATAGTTAAAGAGGCCAAAAAGCAAAAAAAAATAGCCGCCAAGAATACTCCTCCTTTATTCCAGTACCGTTACTTCCTTCTGTCTTGACGATTAACTGCATGAAAGTTCCATAAATATCAGGTTTATATTTTTATCCCTTGTCTATACTTTGCTTGGCTTCACTTTCAATGGCTCTAAGTTTAATGCGCTCACGCGCGTTCATTCCACGCAAGTTCCTTGAGCGCACTCGGCAGTTTCTCTAGCGCACCTTTAATCGACACAAAACGCTTGATCTTCCAGAAAAGATGACCCTAGAGGAAACTAAGCGATAACTCTCTTCGTAGAATACAAATACAAATATCGATGACAACATCTCCGGGATTTGGAAATCTGGTTCATGGTGTGGCGGCGTATGGAATGCCATTTATTGTAGGTAATAAAGTTTGGTACAAATTGCCTACGTGGTCGAAGTATGACGATAACGTGCCCTTCCGGGTCGGTGTGTTTTCTTTCATTCTAGTCTCCTTATTCTATACTTGATGTGGAGCCTACATTTATTTTGGAACTTCGTTCTCAACATAAAATAAATTCACGTCGGAAAAGCCGTTCTCCTTCGTAGGTGCTGCTCATAAATCATTCGTCGAGGGAGGCATGCAAGAAGCTTCATTTAAAAAGAAAAATTCATTCTTTCCTTCCTTTTGTTTGGAATATTGCAGTTAAAATATATTGCATCGATTGAGTCTTAAGTTTCCCGACAACAATCTGCATATATATTTTTTGGTCTTATAGGCTAGGTGTGCCATTTTCGTTTCGAACTTACGGCTTACAGAGCACATATTAAAAGCTGGAAGTAAAATTCCTTCCATGTTTGCAAACACCCTCAAGTCGAAATCAAATTAGCGAATTGAAAACACGTTCGTCAATTACTCTTGCTATGAAATAACATGTCGCTACCTCCAAAGCAATGACTTAATCTTTATCAGCAGCTCTTTATATCTGAGATTCTTCGCAGGTAGACACAAGTAGAATCGTCCGTTAGCCTTGCCAAGATCTAATTTGACTTCATGGCATTCCGATCGCGGAAGCAGTATAAAAGGTTATTGATGAGTTTTCTAACAGAATAAATGCGAGGACCACCTGTGAGCTGAAAAAACGAAGTACAGATAGCTGGCGCGTGTAAAACTATAGTTATTTTTCAAGTTTTTTTTAGTTATCAGCAGTATTTTTCGTTCACTTAATCAAAACGAATAATAAATGATGATCTGAATAATGACACAGCAATGAACTTTATCGCATTGAGCGCTTAAAGCACTTCTCATAACGCTGCCAAGATAGGCTCTAAGGATTGCTGACTTCCTGCGAAATGCTAGGTGTTTTTTTTGTATACGCTTCGGGCACTTATCTTTCAAACTGAAGGCACAGCGCCTTAGTCTTGCCTTAATCCTGTCCTTCGTGCGCTTTGACTTCAGTTTTAACAATGTACCGACTAGCCCAAACAAATACCTTACTGCTTGTCATCTTCTTTACCACTTATACAATTCGAACAAGATTGCTTATCGTCGCTGTGTTCACGCTCTTATAACGTCATTGCCGATGCATAGTTTTTAAACCGCTTATACGGAGTGTTTCTTTGTCTACATTTATACGCGCGTGGTCCTAGCCATGTCAAAACTACGCACCTAGAAAACTGTTGTTTCAAGTCTTATCATTTAGCTTTTTCTACACGTCCGATCATTCAAATAAAATGGCCGCTCCAGCCCCTCATATGGTGATTTATGAAACCGCAGAGAGTATGTGCACATCGTGATATGTATTCTCGACTACACTGGGCATAGATCTGGGTACAAAAGATTAAGAAGAACTATAACGCCTACTTGAAAAGCTCTGAGACAGACGCTACTTATGGTAGCAGAGTATCAAGTGGAGACAGATAAATATAGAATTTGTAGCAACCTAGGTTTGATAACTTGCGCAGGATAAATCTTATTATGCCGTCATTGTTGGAAGTAAAACTATTTCATTGGCCGTCAAAAAAATAAAAAATGTCTAAGTTTAAAGACAAGAATAACTCATTAAACATTATTATCAAAAGAGTGTGATGTACAGGTGTGATAAGCAAAGACCTTAAATTTAATTTTTTCGGTCATTTTTACTTGCAATTCTAAAAATCATCGAAAGAGTTGAAAATTTCCTACTCAACTTGAGAAAGCGCTATTTACCGAATTCACACTTCGCCAATCTCACTTGTTTTTTAATATATTTTTTCTTGCTAGCATTCTTCAGTAAACTGCAAATGATATGAACTTTTACGTGAAGACAGACTGAGTTGACCATTAATAAAAAATTTGCAACTTGTGTTACGCGTAAGCGTTATGGAAATGGAAGGTGTGGGAATCTCTGTAGAATCATAGGTCTACATAAGAATTTAAGCGCGGAAAAGCATTACAATTAGAGCTACTCTTCTCCAGCCACCTCGCAGGCCTTGAGCAGATACGAGGCCCAAGTGATTGCCTAAGATACTTGTCTACAGTGACCAATGCTGAAGTAAACAAGAAACAAATTCGCGTCACTCTGTTTAGAAATTAATAGTCCATATTTGCCCCTATATGGTGGAAACCACTTTTTTCAAGTCTACAGGCACATACTGCACCCTAGCCTCTTAAGACATTATGGCGTGAGGTATATGCCTTCTTTAGGTCTTTGTTATGTTTGCTTCGGCATATTGGTTTTATTCCGCTTACGTTCAGCACTGTTGTGCATTCTACGCGGCCTCCTAAGGTAAACCACGGAAGTTGTAAAATGTTCATGTACTACGCGTAGTAGGGCGAACATGCACTGCCCTGCTAGTGCAGAATTTGTTAGACTTCGATGCAGAACTTTGAAGGTTGTCGCCGCTAGGATCAGGACGAACTCAAAACAATCTACTAAACAAAATGAGGCGCTAATTCAAAGCTGCTCGCGTTCGGTGCTAGGCTCGCGGTTCATTCGCTCTAAAAAGTAGCACACATGGATTAGGCTGAGCACGATCACCGCGTGTGGAAATATGTACAGCCGGCCAAATCTTTGCTGGCGTGCGCGACGGCCGCTTTTTCTGTGCTCCTGCGCTTTAGGATGAAGCAAACTTGCGGAAAGCTCAACACTAAGCACGGATTTAGTGAGCTTGTGCCTAAATTTGATATTTTCGCAAGTTTGCTCCGTCATAAGCTGCGGGAGCACAGAAAACGCTGCCGTCGCGCACGCCAGCTAAAGATTTGGCCGGCTGTACTGGTGGTTGTCATCGCTAGGTCGTAAGTTGGATACCAAACTGTGCTTCCTCCCGTCGCTACGCTGCACGCTAAGACAGAACTTAGTAGCCACAATGCCAGAGCAATTTGCTATGCGAAAAGCTAATAACCGTGGCCAGCCCGAACGCGAGTGCGTGAGATGTGGAAGGCAGATTGAAGGTATGAGGCGAGGTAGTAATGACGTTATTTCATGGAACACCACTGATATGACTGTAGCGGCTATCTCTGATGTACAGTTTGTTCAGTAGCCATTATTTATTTATTTATTTATTTCAGATTCCTTCATAGCACTTGGAGGGCATTACAGAAGGCAGTGAGCGGTTACAAATTCGTACAGAATATATACACAACGGGTTATTTAAAACAATAGCTAACGCGTGTATTTAGCAGCATCATTACATAAGATTTCGAAGTGAAGAGAATACAAGTAAACAATATTGCAAAAAAGTATGAAGAGCGAAAAAACTTTAGGTTTGAGAAACAAAAGTATACAAAGTAGTATTAAGGCAAAAGGTCATTTAGAAATACTCATAACACAAGCTAAAATACAAAGCAATGACAACACAGCAACAGTAAGCTGCCCGATTAGCTGCCCGATCACGATTAGCTGCCCGAGCATGCAGGTGGCATTTCCAATTGCAAGTTGGTTGGTTGGTTGGCCTCAAGTAGAATGGCACATACCCACTACGGGGGAGTGGCCAAGACACAGGCAGTGAACTGTTGGAATGATTAGGAGCTTTATAGGAAAAGGAGAATTAATAGGGTATAGGCTGACAGATTGGACGACGCAACGAAAGGGGTCCTGTTAGCTGGGAGATCGAAGATGGGACGACGGCTTTATGTGCAAATTTGAATGCATCATATGGAATGGTTCAATTTTGTATTGACTGAAAGAGAGACAGAAAAAAAATGAAATAAAATAAAATAAAATAAAAATATAATAATAATACTAATAAATGAACTGTTTGATAATTAGAAAAATGAAAACAAATAGAAAAATAAATAAAACTTACATTAGCATGGGAGTCGCTGTGTTTCTAGCAGAAATTTTTGAACTGCACAACGCACACTCCTGTTGCTTCGTCCAAGCGAAGTAGCGCCAAAGGAAAGAACAACCTCAGTGGTCACAGGCAGACCCAGCTGGTGAAACGGAATTTCTAATAGGCGCCTCCTCAAAGAAGATAATCGGCGGCAGAACAGCAGGTAGTGATCCACTGTCTCAGGCTCGGCACAAAATGGGCACAATGGAGAAACCGCCAGACCAGATCTGTGAAGGTAGAAATTTAGCAGAGGAACTCGGCATCGCAAACGCGTGAAAGATACCTCCAGTCTGCGCGAACTCCAGTCTTTGCTGCTCCAAGGGTGCAGAAGGTGCTTATATTCGGGAGATGAAGTAAACGCCGAGGCTGAAAATTCCTGAAATATTGTGTAACTGCGAAACCTCACCGCAGCTGTATATGCGCAGGTTGGCAGGACAGCAATTATTGGGCCACAGAGAGAGGCCCTTGCTAATGAATCAGCAACCTCATTTAACTGAATGCCCACATGACCCGGTACCCAAAGCAACCTCACCGAATTTAGATGGAGCGGGATCAGCTTCTTAAAGAGGCGTAATGCCCGAGACTCAGAGGGTGATGATAATGAAAAGCAAATAGATAGAGAGTCCGTCATAACCATGACTTGGGAAACGGCAGGATCTAATTTACGTAAGGCTAGAATGACAGCTAATAATTCGGCCAGATAAATTGGAGTGAAGTCAGGGAGACGGAGAGAAAAGGACCATCCCAATGCAGGTGAAAAAATGCCCACACCTGCCTTTTCACGATCCTGCGAGGCATCGGTAGCAATGAGAATATGAAAAGGAAAGGACCTTAGGTGGTCCTGTAACAAACCGTGAAGGAGAGGAAAGGGCTGGAGCTTGGCATTCGATGGGAAAATGTTATCAAATGCAATCTCGACTGAAGGTGAGATGTTATGCAGTGGATGGATATCTGTGAGCTTAATGTTTAAGGGATCGGGGAGAGACTGCACGAAACATATCTGCGGAGTATTCAAACAAGACCAGGTGGCATTTAAAAAGACTGCGGGTTGACTAAGAAATATTACATTGGATGTGTGAAGAGGAGAGTCGCACAATTTTAAAAAGCAAGTTGATACGCGAGAAGATCAACCTCTTCTCTTCATTCTCTTCATAGAAAAAGGTCTTGGGGACGCAAATTAAACGAAAAAGTTTACGTAAACCAAGCTCATGTAGTAAAATACGGCGTTTCCAACCGCGCTCAGTTTCTTCACCAGGGTGTCACTGCTGTAGAGTACGAGCGTGTCTGTTGAATACACTTATGTTTATTAAGCCTTGTGGATTTCTGGTGGAGTCCGAACTAGTTCATATGTAACCGTGGATACGCGACTTTCACGGGGGAAAAAATTGCAGTTTCAGCCGCAGTTCTTTGTAAAGGCTCTTTCTCTGCGATTACACCCTTAGTGAGGCCAAGCCAACCTTACACACTGTTTGACTGCATAAACAAATTTGTTACAAAGAATGGAAAGGCACAGTAAGTGTCACACTCTCGGCGCACGCTTGAATTTTGCCGTGAGGAAAGAAAGAAAGACAGAAGACAATAAGAGGTAAGAGAAGAAGGGGCCACAGTGGAGGGCTACGAAGTGATTTCAATCATGTGGAGTCTTTTAACAAGCAGAAACATTTCACAGCGAACGGGCGAGCTTTGCGTTGAGCTTTCAACGAAATACCGCCGCCGCGGTCGGAACAGAGGGCGTGCACATCTTGGTTAAATAAAACAATATATATAAAATTATTTCATTTAGGTTTCTGGTCAGCATAAAAGTAAAAAAGGACTTTTAGCACAAAAGGCAACTAACTCCACCCACACGTCAATTCTGGTGTTGCAACAATAAAATGGGGCTGACGTACTGCCTACCATGACGAAGCAAGACTTGTTATAGGGGTACATTTCGATCATCACGATAGTTTTCATGCCTTCTTGCGAATATTACTGTCATAACTTGAACAGCTAAACTATGTACTGCCTGTGTTTCACGGCCGATGGAGTGGTGTCTTATATCAAAAGTCATTTCCACAATGAAGCTGACCGGGAGTAAAAAATTTGCGCCTTTAAAAAAAAAATAGAAAAACGCCTACCCAAATTTCATAAGGAGTCTAAAAACCTCTCGCAGCTTTTTTTTTCTGCTTCTTCTTTTTTTCTCGCACGAGCCCTTATTCATGAAACCTATATACGTTCAAAGGAGGCAGCAGAAGAGTGAACTACATTCCCAGCATAGTCACCACGAAGGCGGAAGTTCCTGAATCCTTTCAGAAAGTAGCGAACTCCTTTTAACGAAACACAGCGCAAGCTGTTTTCTTCTCATTGCTAGTGGCCGTTTTAAGTTCGAAGCAAATAGCTACTTTCCTTCTGGAGTATTTCGCGGAATTACAACGTCTTTGCAGCTCGCTTCAATACGTACGGTGCTTTTGTGTAAAATAAAACACTTGGAAGCCCGCTGCCTCCTGCTGCTGTTTACATTTTTTGGCGCCGCATGTTTTAGTGCTTTCCAACTGAATGTCAACGGTGAGATGCGTCAGAACCTTGCTCAAGGGACCCCTCATCAGACAGTACACAAAAGCAAAAAAAGAAAAATGGAACGCCAACGAAACCAAAACCCGCGCACAAAATCAGAATAAATTCTTTCTGCTTGCCGCCTAATAATTTCTACTCCTCGGAAAACAAAAGGAATCGAAGAAAACTTTTTTTTAAATCCGCTTGTAAGAAAACTAGGAGAACAATACAAGCCTAAGCTGCATCGCCGTTTTTAATGCTCTTTAAAGTATCTCTGTCGTGCTTACTGTGTATCTTTAATATAGCATAACATTCTCTAAATGCCAATTCCCCTTCCCTCTCCTGTCTGTCCCCATTTGCAAAATAACGTTCCCACTGACGTCATAATTGCTTTCTCGACAAAACCAGCACCTCACTCAGCAGATTTTTAACATTTTTTTCTCCGTTTCGGTGTCTTCCCGCCTTTCTGTTACGTGTTTGTAAAATTTGTTACATCGCGCACCCCGGTAGCCGCATTAACGAAACGCACATTATCCGGAAATCATTTGTCTCATTTTAGTTTCAGTGGTGTTTCTTCTGTGAAAACGGTACCTCGCGGCGACAAAATTGTCAGCTTGGTCTCTTGCGCTTTGGCCTCTTGTATCTTAGCTTCGTACAACGTACAGCCTTTGTCGAAAGTTCAGAGCCCAGGGGGTTTGCCTGTAAGCCGTGTAGCGTGGCTGCTTAGCATTCGCAGAAGCGGGCAAGACCATTAATATTGTTACCTTCAGAGGATTTGCATTGCTAAGGATGCGTTACAAGTAATACATTGTGGCTTATTCCTTTCCTTTGAAATTTACCACACCAATCCAATTCTAAAAAATGCACTGATCGTATCAACCACATATGTTTCGCCGCGCATCAATAATCTGTGCTAAGTAGGCATCCCCTACTTCCGCACTACATTATATTAATATTCATTCATTACTAAAACAGCAACAGAGTGCAATCGTCTGCATGTCGCGCTGGTGCTGACAAACAATATCGAAGTATTAAAAAAATCTATGCTACATTATAACGCATAGTAGTTTTTTTCTTCTAACTCCTTTCGTTTCGATGTTTTCAGTTATATTGTTGTGTTTTTATGTGCTTTCATATTGTGTGCTACTTTCTTCTCCGTTTTTAATTACAAACATTGATAAGTGTTACCACTTATTAGCTATGTTTCCCATGCGATGTTAGTGTTTTTGTTTAGTTTTTAGATTGTTACCCCACATTACCGTGTGCTTTCCAGACAAGAATAATTCCCTGTTCACGCCTGCACTCAGTTGCGCCTGTTTCATTTTTTTGTATATGTCGTTTTTGCTCTTTATTCTTCATCCCGCTCGTGCGAAATACTTTACAATAACATTAGCCTCTGTTACATTTTTGTCGCACTGTTTGCGGCACCTGTTGCACTACTTCTTTTGGACTGTATCACTCCCCTTCGTAATGCCCTCTGCGCCAAGAGGGTAAATGAAGTAAATAAAGAAAATAAATAAGCAAAACTTACCTTATGAATTTTTTGTTTGCTTGCCGGGCCAGCCGTGATAGTAGTGGGCCGTTGTTTAGTTCAACCTGGCCCACCTGAAAGTAGTGGGCCGTTGTTTAGTTCAACTTTGGCAGCAGCGGCGGAGAGGGGCGGACGTCGAATAATCCGTTCTTCGCTGTGTTTTACAGTCGCAGATGCTGCAGTGTTTCCGCGGTGCTTCGGACAATAATCTCACCGTGGCCTGTTTTCCTTGGCAAGACTGAACTGCAACACCATTTTCAAGCATCGTTTCCATATCAGCAAGACGGAGCCAATCGACGGGAGCCGACGGCTGTGACGAAAGCTGCGGAATCTTTTGCAACGGGGGCCGTACTTCGCCAGGCACTTTGGCAGCAGCGGCGGAGAGGGGCGGACGTCGAATAATCCGTTCTTCGCTGTGTTTTACAGGCTGGTCAAACCTTTTCATATAAAGTTCGTGCATGTTGCTTGGCTATCTGCCGCTGCTGCCAACTTGCTAGTCGATATTGGTCACCATGAGTCGGTGTTGCAAATGTCGCGAAAAGTTAAAGAATGACGATAATGCCATTACATGCAGTGAGTGTGAATTTTGTTTTCATGGCGCGATATGTTCAGGCATGAGTGAAACGACATTTGCTTCAAAACGAGGGTCGACTAAGAAGGCTTGGAAGTGTGAAGCGTGTAAACGTTCGACTGGAGGCAAGGGTGACGCCTCAAACGGTGACTCGAATACGGATGCCGACCTGAAAGTCCTTATTGTAGAAATGAACAGGAAACTGACTTCCCTTCACTCTTATCGAAAAGCTAGATGCAGTAGAGAGCTCAATCCAGATGCTGCATGAAGAGTTTGCCACTATTAAAGAGCGTCTTGATACGCAGGATAAGGAAATCAAAGGAATTAAAGGCAGAATTGGCAAGCTCGAGAGAGACACTGACTCAAAAGATATAACTCAGTTACAACTCAGTGTCCATGACTTAGAATGGCGCAGCAGGCGCTTGAACATTGAGATTCATGGCATTCCTGAGGCGGAAGGAGAGGACCTCTTGTCAAAAGTCAACGAAGTGGCGGACAAGATTGGCATGAATCATCTCACTGAGGCGGACACCCTTGCACTTCATAGGATGTCGGCGAAACCAGGGAAGACAAAAGGTGTGATTGCCCATTTTGTACGGCAGGATCTTCGAGACGCTTGGCTTCAGAAAAGGGTGGTTCTTAAGGAAAAAGGCAACTCAGTGTACATCACAGAAAACATGACCAACTATTCGAGAGTGTTGTTGCAAGCCACAAAAGAGTGGGCTAAACAGTCTGGCTTTGCATATGTGTGGCATGTCAATGGGAAAATTTTGGTGCGTAGAAAGAGTGGCGATGGCGCTAAGGTTATCAAGAGCGTAAGTGACCTCTCCACACTTGGTAGCTAAATGCCTTTTCGTGTAGACGGAAACCCGTGATGCTTATCTTGAAATGGCGCACCTAGGGCATGTTACCTTAGAAGAACTCTTAAGAGAGCTTGGTGGTCAGACACATGGTTATCTTCGTTGCTTTCACCTAAATGCACAGTCTGTATTCAAGAAGGTTGCTGAACTAGAATCCTTGTTAAAAAAGCTTGAGAATTGTTTTGATGTTCTGATGATAACAGAAACATGGCAAACAAGCAGTTCTGACACTTTTGATCTTCCTAATATGACAACTTTTTCTGTTAATAGAACCACTCGTCGCGGTGGTGGTGTGTCTGCGCTAGTAAACTCTCTTACAACCTGCATTGCTTTCAGAATTTTCTTGTGTCACAGATAATTTTGAGATTATTTGTCTGCAAATCAAAGACGTTTTAATTGCAACTTGTTATCGCCCTCCGGATGGATCTCTCCTTGAATTTTTTGTTTTTTTTAGATAATCTATTGTCATTTGTTAACCAAAGCAGATACAATGTGATACTTGCCGATGAATTTAATGTTGATATTGTCACGAATATTACACGGCACACCGTTAGACACACAAGAACTGTTCCAGTCTGCCGAGCGGTCACCAGCAAGCAGGCGAAGCACTTCTTCTTCTTCGTCCACTTCTAAGCTGTATCATTGCTCCCTCCTCTGCAGCATCGCCTCGATGCGGGCCGCTTTCATAGAGGGGGAAATTGGTTGGACACGGAAAGTTAAACACAGCTATCACGACACAGAACCGGCGGCACTCAGCGTCAAGTACAATCAGCAGGACGGTCGTGGTACGGCTTCATACGAACGACGTGCACAACATCCGGATGCGGTGGTCTGCGCGATGGGCGGCCTGGGGTTGTCGGTGAAACTTCGTACGCCACGTCGCTAATGCGGCGGAGAACTCGGTAAGGTCCGAAGTATCGGCGTAGTAATTTTTCGGACAACCCACGGCGACGAACTGGTGTCCAAACCCACACATGGTCGCCTGGTTCGTACGTAACAAATCGCCGTCCGAGATTGTAGCGGTCAGCGTCTACGTGCTGTTGACGGTGTATTCGTTGCCTGGCCAGTTGACGTGCTTCTTCAGCCCGCTGAACGAAAGTGGCGACGTCAAGATCTGGCTCTAGGTCACACTGAGGGTCGACGGACAACATGGCATCCAAAGAAGTAACAACTGGACGACCGAAGACAAGCTGGAAGGGCGTGAGCCGCGTTGTCTCCTGCAGGGCCGTATTGTAAGCGAACGTTACGTATGGGAGAATTTGGTCCCACGTTTTATGCTCCACATCCACATACATGGAGAGCATGTCGGCCAGGGTTCTGTTAAGGCGCTCCACCAAACCATTTGTCTGTGGGTGGTACGCTGTTGTACGCCTATGGCTGGTGTGGGTCAGATCTAGGACTGCCTGAGTCAAGCGGGCCGTGAAAGCAGCTCCACGGTCAGTAATGATAACCGCCGGAGCCCCATGACGCTGGACAATTTTGTGTACAAAAAACGTAGCTACTTCGACAGCAGTTCCGTTTGCAAGCGCCGTTCTCTCAGCGTACCGCGTCAAATAATCCGTCGCGACAGCAATCCAACGTTTTCCAGTGGATGACTTCGGGAAAGGGCCGAGTAGGTCAATTCCCACTTGTTGGAAAGGCGTCTTCGGAGGCGCTATGGGATGAAGTAATCCCGCGGGTTTTAAGGGAGGAGACTTACGGCGCTGGCAGTCGCGACAGGTTTTGACGTATGTCCGCACTGATGGAAGTAAGCTGGGCCAGTAGTACCTCTGCCGAATCCTCGCTAAGGTACGACTGACCCCCAAGTGGCCGGCAGATGGTTCGTCGTGGCAAGCGCTCAAGATATCAGATCGCAACTGGGACGGGACTACGAGCAGAAATGTTGCGGTGTTGCTCTCAAAGTTGCGCTTGTAGAAGACGCCGTTCTGCAGAGTGAAAGATTTGAGCCCAAGAAGAAAAACACGAACGCGGGGACCATCGCAGCCTTCCAGGTACGCGATGAGCGGCGCCAACTCTGGGTCCTCCCTTTGAAGCTGCGCCATATCGGTTGCGGTAACAGCACCAAGGAAAGAGAAGTCTTCAGTGATTTCCGGGGAAGCCAGGTCCACTTGCGCGCGTGATAAACAATCCGCATCTTGGTGCTTCCGCCCCGACTTGTACACGACCGTTACGTCGTACTCCTGCAAACGGAGGCTCCTCCTCGCCAACCGCCCAGATGGATCTTTTAGGCTGGCCAGCCAGCATAACGAGTGGTGATCGCTGACAACGCGAAAGGATCTCCCGTATAGGTATGGGCGGAACTTACTGATGGCCTAGACTACCGCAAGACATTCTTTCTCAGTCGTTGAATAGTTGCATTCCGAGCGCGAAAGTGTACGGCTTGCGTAAGCGATGACTCGTTCGGCGCCATCCTGCCACTGTACCAGGACCGCCCCAAGGCTTACGTTGCTAGCATCAGTATGTATGTCGGTTGCTGCGGCGTCATCGAAATGGGCTGGTATCGGTGGACGTTGCAGGCGGTGGCGGAGCTCCACGAAAGCATCCTCTTGGTCGCTTCCCCACAAAAAGGGTGTGTCGTCTCTGGTCAGCGCTGTTAAGGGTTCAGCTATTTTGGAAAAATCTTGGACGAATCGTCGATAGTAAGAGCACAGTCCCAAAAAACGTCGAAGAGTCTTTTTGTCAGTGGGACGCGGGAAACTGGAGACAGCAGCGGTCTTGTCGGGATCTGGGAGAACACCGCGCGCGCTGACAACATGACCGAGGAAACGAAGCTCCTAAAAACCGAAATAGCATTTCTCAGGCTTGATCGTAAGTTGCGCACATTGGAGCGCCCGGAGCACTGTGCGCAGCCGCTCCAAGTGTTGCTCGAAGGTGGGCGAGAAAATGACGACATCGTCCAGGTATACGAGGCACGTCTGCCACTTGAGCCCAGATAAGACAGCGTCCATCATGCGCTGGAAAGTCGCCGGCGCTGAGCACAGTCCAAACGGGAGCACCTTAAATTCGCATAGACCATCAGGCGTCACAAAAGCAGTTTTCTCGCGGTCTCGCTCGTCCACCTCTATCTGCCAGTAGCCGCGTTTGAGATCTAAGGAGGAAAATAACCTGGCATCACGTAGTCTGTCGAGTGCATCATCAATCCTGGGGAGCGGGTAAACGTCCTTTTTGGTCACGTTGTTCAGTTTGCGGTAATCGACACAAAATCTCAAGGTGTTGTCTTTCTTTTTCACGAGGACCACCGGTGATGCCCATGGCCTTGTCGACGGTTGAATGACATCGTCGGCGAGCATTTCGTCCACTTGCCTTTTAATGGCAAGTGGACGCGTTTCTTCGCGTTCCGTCGAAGAAACGCGGTATGGGCGCTGGCATACGGGTGGTGTAGTCTCGTCGGTGATGATGCGATGTTTTGCGACAGGCGTACGACCGACACTGGAGCTTGTGGCAAAACAATCCGCGAAGTCGGTTATAAGCGCCGAGAGGAGAGCCTTCTGCTCAGGCGCCAAATCCGGATTGGTTCTGACGGACGGAAGGACAGGACATTGTGGAGCCTGGTCTTGAGGGCTTGTCTCCATGGCGCACACTTGAGGCACCACAGCGAAGTCATGCAGGAAGGCGACGGCCGTGCCCTTGGCGAGGTGCTGCAACTCGTTGGCAAAGTTTGTAAGGAGCACACTAGCACAACCGTCTTGTAGTTGGACGAGCCCGCGAGCGACGGCTACTCCCTTCTCGAGCAGCAGGGGTACTTGGCTGTCAGCGACACCTTCGTAGTCGTGGAATAAATCGTTCCTTACGAGAACTAGCACACTGGACCGGTGTGGCACCATTACGTCGTCGTCAACAAGTCGCAGAGCAGTGAAGCGTGGGTCGTCTGTGTCAGTGCACGCCACGGCCCGTTTAGTCGAGAACGTGACCCATGCTTCGTGCAGGTCAATGACAGCACCTTTCGTGTGGAGAAAGTCGAGACCGAGGATCAAGTCCCTCGAACACTCACGGAGGACTACAAATTCGCCGACGTACACAAAACCACGGATATCGACACGAGCTGTGCACCTGCCGGCGGGGATAATCAGGTGACCTCCAGCAGTGCGAATGCTAGGCCCCGACCACCCCGTCAATACTTTCTTCAGTTGTAAGGCAAGGGCCAGGCACATGACAGAATAGTCGGCACCAGTATCCAGCAAAGCGGTCACGTCGATTCCGTCTATTTTGACGCAAAAAATCGGAGGTAGCGCGTCGGATGCTGTCGCTACTCGCTCCCGGAGAAACATCGTGGCGTGGTAGTGGCGCAGGAGGATCTTCACAAGTCCCGGCATCAGCGGCCTTGCCTCCAGAGGCCGCTGACATCAGTTTTCCCGGCGTAGACTGGGAGAACGGCGTCCGGAGTAGCCTGCGGCTTGACGTGGGCTTGGAGAACGGTAGCGTCTCGGCGACGGTGATCGAGCCTCCTGGTGGCCTGACGTGATGTGGTTCTGGCGCGACGACAGATGGAATGCTATCTCCTGCGGTCGTTCCCCGTTCTGAGGGCACGGGTCGTCCGGCGCGAAACCACGCAGGCCCACGCGGCGGTATGGGCACACCCTATAGAGGTGACCTGCCTCGCCACAGTGATAGCAGAGGGGCTGACGATCCGGGGCACGCCACACTTCACTCTTTCGCGGTCGCTGATAGGCTGGCGGAGCGTCACCACGAGGGGAGCTCGACGAGAGCACTGCTGGAGTCGTGGCAGTGACGTCGTACCCAGGGGCCTGGCGCAGGACGGACGCATACGTGGGCCTTGCATCAGGCTGGCGAGGAACCTCGGAAATCTGGTGCTGTTGTGCTGCCAGGCGCACCTCGTCCCGGACGACTTCGCTCAGTGGCGTGAAAGATGGCGTCTCGGACGGCGTACGGAAGGCCTGCAGTTCCTCTCTGACGACAGATCGGACCAGCTCGCGTAGAAAGGCCGCGTCGATACAGGGAGGCATGGAGATGGGATCAGGCCCGAAGGTGTTGACGTCGCGATTGTACTGGCGGGCTCGCTGTTCCAGCGTCTTCTCCATAGTTGCCGCCTCGGTGACGAACTCTGCCACAGTGCTTGGTGGGCTGCGCACGAGTCCTGCGAAGAGCTCTTGCTTGACACCCCGCATGAGGTGGCGAAGCTTCTTGTCTTCTGTCATGTTGGGATCCGCGCGCTTAAAAAGGGGAGTCATGTCCTCGTAGTACATGCGTACACTCTCATTGTGGCGCTGGTTGCGCGAGTGTAACGCACTTCTGCTCGCTCTCTACGGTCTGAATTCGGAAAAGTGGCTTTAAAACTGCGGCAGAAAGCTTCCCAGGACGTAAACGAAGCTTCATGGTTTTCGAACCATGTCCGAGCCGACTCTTCAAGTGCAAAATAGACATTGTGGAGCTTACGGTTGTCACTCCAGCCGTTGTAACGGGCAACCCGTTCGAAGATCTCGAGCCAATCCTCGGCGTCCTCGAACACGTCGCCATGAAACGACGGGGGTGTTCGTGGCTGATGACAGAGGATGTGCGCCGGGAGCGTGGTCTCAGTTGCCATGGCAGCTGGTGCCTCCGAAGGCCGGGGTTGCGTCGCCCTGGTTGCAGCCGGAAGGAGTCCGAATTCAGGGGACGCTCCACGGAAGCGGCGGCCGCGGCGCTGGTGAACTGGGGTGAGATCCGTATTGGTCGGTAGCCTACGCGGGTCTGGAAGCGTACCCCGCACCTCCACCAGATTTGTCACGAATATTACATGGCACACCGTTAGATACACAAGAACTGTTCCAGTGTTCCGAGCGGTCACCAGCAAGCAGGCGAAGCACTTCTTCTTCCTCGTCACAAGCGAGATGGCGGAGCACTTCTTCGTCCACTTCTAAGCTGTATGAATATGAGTAGCAATTGTACGAAGAAAACAGATTTTGAAAATGTATTGCTATCTAATGGCTGTATAAACCATATTGTTTCTCCCACACGTCTAACGTCGTCCACGCAAACAATTCTAGATTTAGTAATAACAAATTATGATGCTAACCTGGTCAGTTCCGGTGTTCTCACTTACCCTATTAGTGATCACTTGCCTGTGTTTTGTAGCATAAAGTTTAGTACTCGGGGAAACTTCCACCATAAAGTGTCTAATCTTTTTCAGCCTGTTACACCTACCCTCTTAGAAGCTTTTTATCATGAGTTGGAAACAGTTTGCTGGGACAACGTCCTTCAGGAAACAAATGCGAGCGTAGCTTATGACGCCTTTTTGAGTTCGTTTCTTTCGGTATACCAACGTCACTTCGTATTCAAACGCCACACGGGTAATAAGAGATGTCGAAAACCGTGGGTGACAAAGTACCTATTGAAGAAGATTGAAAAGAAAGAACGCCTGTTTAAAACATTTATGCGAACTCGTACAGCATCTGATCTCGCTACGTTCAAAAAATTTCGTAATGACTTGACTAAGCAGCTAAGAAAAGTAAGAGAACTGTACTATCAGAACATGTTCGGTTCCAACGTAAAGCGGACTGACTTAATGTGGAATAACTTAAATGCACTGATGGGTCGGAGCGAGAAAAAACAGATAGCTGAAGAAATGTTTTACGAAGGACCGATATTAAAAGGAGCAGAAATGGTAAATATTTTAATGACTACTTTGTTAACAGAGATTTTACTAAAAACCCGACAACATCATACAAAACTTCAGGGCAGAAAAACTCTAGCACAATATTTTTTGAACCAACAGATGCAAATGAAG